>NC_047659.1:131842258-132022258 GCF_011762505.2 Arvicanthis niloticus
TGTGTCATTCATGATTCATGACACAGATTAGGGACAGGGCCCAGAAGCTTGAAATACCCAAGATTCAACTCACAGACCACATGAAGCTCATGAAGAAAAAAGACCAAGTGTGGGTGTTTTGGTCCTTCTTAGAAAGAGTAACAAATTACTCAAGGGAGCAAATATGGAGACAAAGTGTGGCACAGAAACTGAAGGAGGAGACTCTTCCATCTGGGTATCCATCCCATGTGCAGTCAGCAAAGATAGACATTGATGTGGATGTCCCCAGAAGTGCATGCTGACAGGAGCCTGATATAGCTGTCTCCTTAGAGGTCTGCCAGAGTCTGACATATTCAAAGGCCAATGCTCACAGCTAACCATTGAACTGATCAAGGATTTCCCAATGGAGGAGTTAGAGAGAAAACTGAAGGAAGGAGCTGAAAGGGTTTGCGGCCCCATGAGGAGAGCAACAATACCAGCCAGCCAGGGCTCCCAGGGTCTGGATCAGCCTTGGGGCATGTGGAGAGGGGCCCATGACTCCAGCGTGTGTGGGGGGAAGGATGGCCTTGCCTTGTCAGCATAGGTGGAAAAGGAGATCCTTGGTCCCATGAAGGTTGGACGCCTGGAGGAGGGGGTGGGAATCAAGGTTGGGGAGGTGGGAGTGGGGGTGTAGGTGGGGGCACATCCTCAGAGAAGCAGGAGGAGGGAAGATGGAATAGGGAGTTCCTGGGTGGCTAGGGGGAAATGGGGTAAGGGGGTAACATCTGAAATGTAAATAAAATATCCAATAAAAATATATATACATAAGTAAAGCTTACTATAAGAAGAAACCTAAAATTCTAATAGGAAGCCTGCCATTCTTCTATCCTGAAGAAAAAGATGTCAGAATTGCAGGTATTGAAACAATACTGAGGGAATCTAGAAAAGAGAAAGGCAGATAGTTTTACTTCTATGAAACAAATTAATGTTGCAAAATAACCAGGAGAAGAGAAGAAAAAATCTTGATTCATGTTCTCTTGGAATGCAGTTTGCTATAATTGTTTTCTCATGTAATTACATATATTACCAGTGTAATTACAAATAATACACGTGTTTGATTTGCACAATTATAGAATAGTATATAATTTTTAAATGTGCAGCACTGCTTTCTCCACAAGATCCCTTTGTGAAGGAAATGATTTATCATCTCTAAAAATATGCCCCTGTGTATTATGGTTTAATAAAGGAAAAATTAGTAAATATTTGCATTACTTTTGTATTTCACCAAAATAAACTCTGTCATGAAAATGTGGGTTTACGAAGTCTCATTATCTGCTAGGAAAAACTGCTTGCACTGGGCTAAATCGACCCACTGGAGAAAAGCCAACCAAACAGTATGATTACCAAGAACGGTAATTATAGGGGACCTTCTATGATCAAGACCCAGTCCAAGGAGGCATGTGTGAAAGCCTAGGGTAGGGAGAAATAACCCCTCCAGAGACTCATGAAGAGCCACTTTGTGTGGGGTAGAAGAGTCAGATGACAAAATCTGGCTCTGTCCCTGTCAGCTGTGTGTCCTTGGGCTACTACAGAACCTCACAGAACTTCCATAAAGTGGAGGTAATAATATCCTGCCTTGGTGATCACTGCGTGGAGATGATTAAATGAGTGAGGCCACATGAAAGGTATTAGCAGAGTCTCAGGAAGTACTCAGCCGCAGTAGAAGCTTACCACTGTCACTAGTGAATCATGACCCAATGTTACCATTGTATTTGTGTGTGTGTGTGTGTGTGTGTGTATGTGTGTGTGACCTGCCACATGACATCTCTAAGGCTGTGCTTTCTTAGACTCTCATGACAACAAACTGGACTCAATTAAGTAGCAAGAGAATTGTGAAGGGTCTGGAAAAAAGTCATGTGACCATCCCTGAGCTGTGGAGAGGAATGCGAACTCCTAAAATCTGCGGATGATCCCTGACTAAGAAGTAGCCTATACTTAGATCTCACTGTGCAGAAGAATAATTTTAAGACTTAATATTTCAAATAATGAGATTTCCAACCAGAATGCTGAACTCATACATTCTCTTGAACACAGAAAATTCTCGCAAGGCCTATTCCAAAATTTTTCATGGCCACAAATGCCTGAAGCCAAGGAGCACCATCTTCCAGTTAGGCATGCCCAGCAGCCTGGCCTCCCCAGTGTCCACTAAGTCACTCCTGAAACACCAAAGCTCTGAGATGGCTTTCCAGACAACACCAGCATAGCCAGTAACATCTGTGCTCTACAGCCTCAGCTGGCCCTCCTGCTCTGCCTTTCCCAGAAAGCAGTTTTACCTGTTATCCTGACCTTGCTATGTCTTCCAGCTACTGAACACTTCTCAGCCTCAGAAAGAGAAGGCACTGGGAGGAAATTACCACATCAATGGCTAAATAAAAATGTCCTTCTTCTCTAGAGAGCAAAGCAGCCATGATCTGCCACATGCTCAGCCTACCATTTAAGAAAGAATAGACTATCATTGGTCTGAGTGTCCTAAAGATTCTCCATCCAAATATTCAAAATCACACATCGGACCTCAGCACCTCAATGGAGTGAAGAGGTCTTAGCCACCATAGCATGAGAACAGAAATGTCCCAATATGATAAGATCATAAAGAATTTCAAAGGGAACAAAAACAAATGAAGGGAGGGGGAAAAGAGAAGATGAGAAGAGAGGAGGGAGGAGGGAAGGGAGGAGAGGGGAGAGGAGGAGAGGTAAGAATCCTAATGAGAAAACAGAGTGTCAGAAAGTATTAGGAAGCACATCTAAGAAGTGAGAAATGACCAAGGAATTCCAGATCCAGGCTAACATAACTAAGGCACACACAGCCTTTGAGATGCTTTAACCAACAGATACGACACCAAGAATCTAAAGACTAGGGTATACAGGAATTATAGCCACAACTCATCAGAAGACCAAGGAGAAGGGATACCCTCAGCCAACCTGCCTGATGGAGCCATCCACCTTGTTAAGCAAGAAACCCTACAGAGGATTCGAACTTCTGAATAAAGCTTCACACACTTCATTCGAGAGTCACGGAAGCAGCCGTATCATCAAATAAATGCCAAAAGTGCTAAGGAAAAGCCTGTCTCCTGTTCAGATTTAACAGCCAATTCAAAGACTAAGCAAACACAGCAGCACAAGTTAACCAAGAGAAAAGATGAACAGGGATGCACTGGAGAATGAAGGTGCCTTACTCGATGCTGTAAGGTCACTGATAAAATTTTCTTTTGTCCTTTCATTCCTCTTAAGTGAACTTGAGTTCACAGCTAAAAAAAAAAAAAAAAAAAAAAAAAAAAAAAAAAAAAAAAAAAACTCAAGGAAATTAAGGTGAGTTCCGTGCAAGTGAGGAAGACAAGTTCAGTGTCCTGTCCTGATCTAAAACCAAAGGTCTATCTCAGTATAACCTGGCCTGTGCTTTTGTCTGCTCAGTCCTCAACAGACTACGTGAGGTTCGAACAATGCCTCCCATCCCATTTTATTTCTCAGTGTGAGCAGAAAATCCCTCAGCACATAGTAGGTATACAACTAACCCCTGTTAAGTGAATGAATCTCCAGTGAGTGTTTCCCAAGTGTTCCTTCTCGTGGTCTGTCAATTTAGAGGGTGACATGGTTGACTGATATCTCCTGGAAGAGTCCATACAATTAATTACCCTTGTAACCTAAGAAATCATATTTGATATCAAATCTGCACAAGTGACAAGTGGGAGGTATAAAAAAAAATGGCACTTTCCCCTGCCCCTTAATTACATACTATATATCACACCTCTCCCCAGCTCTGAATGTCCCATTTAACTGTCTACACTTGACTCTCAATTCCCTGAAATAGAGATCATATTGCTTAAACATTTCCCTGATTTTTTTGCTTCCCTGTTCCCAATTTTTACCCCTTAGTTGAGTTTTTAACTACTCCCTTTTTTCCCTCTCATGCTGTTATGCACTGGCCAAGAAAATTTAGAGCAAGGCTTGGAGTCGTTTAAAATCAGATACCTTCATTGTCCTAAGAATAAGGGGCATTTACCTCACAGCAGACGTGAGCTGAGTAGAGAGAGGATGCCGAAGGCTCAGAGAAGCATTGCTCAGAATGTCCCTCTCTGTGAAGCTTCACACTGTCACATGGACACTGGAGACCCGTTTGTAAAGCATAATTGCAACTGTGTTTACTAAGTAAGAGAGAGAGTGCACGCATGAGAGGCTCTCTCTCTCCTCTCTCTCCTCTCCCTCCCTCCCTCTGTGTGTGTGTTAGCGTATGTGTGTGTATGTGTGTGTGTAGAACATGTATAAACTTATATGCCCACATTAAAAAGGTAAAAAATATATGTACACGTGCCAGCAAGCAATAATTAGCTGTTGAAGCCAGAGAGAAGGTCCATCTGTTACGAGTGTTTGCTCTGGAGGCATGGGCCAGAGTTCAGATCCCAGAACCCATGTGAAAACCAGCCGTGGTCTCATACACGCATGTAACTCTAGAGCTAAAGGAGCTGTGGCTTGTCAGATGCCAGCCAAGCTGAAAAACACAAACTTCAGTTTCTATAAGATACCCTGCCTCAAAGGAACAAGGTAGAGAGGGACTGAGGACACCCTACTCTGCTGGCCTCCAACGGTATGCACAGCTGTATGTACCCACGCACACATGCACACCCACATCCCTTTCTCTCTCTCTCTCTCTCTCTCTCTCACACACACACACACACACACACACACACACACGGGGGGGGGGAGGGAGGGAATAATAATAATTAGCCATGCATTGGAGACAATGGAAAAGCAGCAAGTGGGTTTTTTCTTACTTTCTATAAGGCTGGGAAAGGCAGATTGACCATGATTGAGCAAATGTAGCTGAGAAAAATTCAGGGCTAGAATTATGGGTAGACCATGTTATTACGTTTACCTATGTTCCTCAAAAATAAGTTCGTGTGTCACATTGCATGTCTGTGTGAGGTTCAGCTCCATGGCTTTAAGGCTAAATGCAAACTACTGAAGTAAAGTTACTAAAAGTAAATACAGGCATGAACGTGCATTAGAAGCCACAGTAGCACCGAACGGCCTAAGCCTGACCTTGGCGATTCTTGCCTGCCAGAGACATGGATCACTCCCCAGAGCCTCTTCCCCAGACCACAGCTTCTGGGTCCCACTATTTTACTATTATTCTTTCCTGTCTCCTGCCCCTCCTTGGCTGACTCATGGGAAACACCTTCTAACTGGATGCCCCAGGAAGATGCTTTTAGCAGCGTGTGGTGGGAAATACAGCTGAACTGCCTTAAGACACTGAAATGATTTCTTAGTGCATACCCCCAGAAGGGCTGAAGACGCTATGAGCTCCCAAAGCCAATCCAACTGTCTTTTAATTCTGCTTGTATGGCTCAACATCGTTCTGAGCAGACCCCCCTCCTCACACATATAGACTGAATGGGTACAGTATCAAAATCCACACTGTGTGTAATTCTAGCCAGAGGAAGAGGGATGACTTGGTTTCCTTTTTCACTCTCCACTGGTCCAGACAGGGTCACATCATGCTCACTTCAATGGCTATACTCAGTGTGAGAGTCTATTGGTTCAAGAATCTAGCCCTAAGCCAACCTCTGTGACCATGATGGAGTAAATGAAGCCCAGATACTGGCTCAGCAGCAAGATCCCCTCTTAGGGCAAAAGAAAAATATGGGTGCAACTGGGAAGATGGAGGAGAGGATAAAGGCTTGTGGATATGATGGCTCCTGCTGTATTCACATTCTACAGGAAGGATCTGACTAGTGTGGTATCCAAACATCTTTCTCACAGCATGTGCCTGGTCATGAAGTAATACCAAACTGGTACTACTTAATTATCAACACGTGAACATGCACCTGTACATATGCATATATGCATGCACACATACACACATGCTCATGTGCACATGCATGCACACACACACACCAAGAGACTTACTCTTCTCTTGTACGTGATCATATCTATGGGTATATTTGTGTAGGTGGTGTGTGTGACCATGTAGTGAGCCTTGTTGTGAACCTCAGGTGACCTTCTCAGTGGCTCTCCACCTTATTTCCCAAGACAGATTCTGTCACTGAACCCAGAACCCATCAGTTTGGCTAGACTGCCTGGCAGCAAGCTCTGGGGCTAGACCCATTTCGGTCACCATCCTTCCATCCATTGATGAGATTGCAGGTGGGTATCACACATGATTTTACCTGAGTTCTGGGAATCTAAACTCAGATCTCCATGTGTACATGGCAGGCACTATATCCACCGAGTCATCTCTCCACCCCAGAGCTACCCTTTTGGGATCTGAACCATTCCACATTCTTCTCCTCTCTTGTGTTCCTGATGATGAACTTGACCTTCCAAACCTACCTTTCACCAGTCACAAGAGCAATTAATTTTAAAAGCGAGTCAAACAATGTCACTCACCACTTAGAACATTCCCATGGCTTCCTAAGGACTTTGGTGACACTCAGTAGCAGGACCTTCCAGAGTGAGCTGGCCAAGTCTGGATCTCCAGCCTTATTTTTGATCAAATCCACTTTACATCCTCTCTTCACCCTTGCCTGTTCACTGACGGGCCCTTGAACCTGCCAGGCTAAGCCATGGTTCTGCACCTTTGTGTGACTCCTTGTGTTTCTGGTTTTCTTGTCTCTCATAATGATGAAATCTTGGTTCTCCATCAGGACCAAGGTCCCCTAACTCAGCCCACCCTCAACTGAGATGATCAATCCTTTATCTGTGCCACATCTAGACCAAGGGATCCTTAAAATGGTGGCAGGTTACAATTCTCTACCCATCTCTCATTCTAGGTATACTTTATTTCAACCCGTACTCATCCCAGACAAAACATTAACGAACGAGGAGGGGAATCAAAGAGGAATATAGAGGCTTAAACACAGAGAGATTCATCCTCCCTCAAATAACGGAAAGCAGTTTCAGACAATATAGCTCTCATGAATGTCTTGCTAAGAGTCATGTGTCATGGCGCCTCTATTCAAGTATTTGGCTTCATTTGTTTAAGGGGTTGAATAAAAAGATTATAGTGATCAGTCATGGTGATTTCAATGGGATTGAATTGCTCTGGAGGCCAGGAACACGCTCAGTACAGACAAGACAAAGGATGAATAAATTAAATAAAGCACAGGCGGTTCACAGGCTCCAGAGTGCACTTGGCCCCTCTGAGCCAGGTAACCTGTGGAGCTCCCAGAGATGGTTCCACCTCTGCATGCCCAGAGCTGTGGAGGAGGAGAGAACATCTGCATCTGTGCTCTCCTGCAGGAGGGGCAGTCCTCAGAACTCACTTCCAAAACTTACACTAACTTTGCAGTCCTTAGAAAAAATCATCAAGCTGAGCCAAGCCTCTCATGAGGCTCCTGTCTACAGAAGTAACCTCTGCTGTCACCATTCCTCTGAGGAAGCTCTTTGAAACCTCTTCATCTGAGATCACTGCATGCTCCCTGTTCCATACCCATGCAGCAGGGAATGTGACTGAGTTCCAGGGAGTGCCTTTCAGGCCTCTGTGCAGGAAAAGGACCTGTCTGAGAACTTCTGCTTACCCTGGTCTTAGGGAAAGGTAAAGGCCCGGTTTTCTATAAGCACTGGGGCCTAGCAACATTCACCTCACAGATAAGGAAACTGAAAGCCAAGTAAGGAAGATGTCAGACTTACACCTGTGCCATGAGAGAGCTGGGTAGCAGTCCTTCTGTCCCTGTATCACTGTCACTTGTTGAGGGATGCTTTGGGGGGTAAGGAAGAGGTACCTTCTTTCTGATTTTAAAGAGACCCAATTGGAAGTCAATTTGCCAATCCCCTGGTCACACTACCCGCCTCAAGAATGTAGGTAAGCACCCTGTATCTTCTACAACACTATCACTAATGCTTCTTTGTCCCCCAACATGGGGGCAGTATATCCCTCCTATGTGAACATCAAGATGTCCACCTATAAAGTGGCAGGAATGTCTGCCTCTCAGAGCCACCTGCCTTGAGGATTCTGCAGAATAATGTTTGTCAGAACCTCAGGCAGAATGCTGGTCATGAAAAATTACAGTCACCTTTCTTCCTTTCATTCCCCTCCCCATCTCTAGCCTTCTGACATAAAGGGAGATGATGCCTGCTCCCTGGCCCTTTCAGAGAATACATTCCAGTTTATGGCATTGTTCTCTGGCTGCAGAACACCCCTTCCGTGTAATACGCTGATAATGACCTTCAAATATTCCTTTCTGGATGGAGAGGTGGAGGTGTTTTGAGAGTGAAAGAGACAATTTGTGGCCCCAAGATAAGCTTAACTCCATTGCTGTGGCTTATTGCACCCAGGTCAATACCCTCCTTGGTCAAGATGGCTTCCTTCCTAACCTGATTCCACGCAGCACTTCTGTGAATATTGCTGGACCACTAGTCACAGATCCAGAGAGAAGCTATCCCCCTGCCTTCTCTCCCCTGCATGAAAAAAAAAAAAAAAAAAAAAAAAAAAAAAAAAAAAAACCCATCCCCAATCCACTGCAGGAAGCAAGCCTGCCTGGTGCAACCTGCCAGCCGACCCAGCAACACAGCCTCAGCTCAGAAACAAGTACTTATGTGTAAGCAAAAAGTCCTCAGCATACAAACGAGCTGGGAGGTCCCCATGCCAGGAATCCCCCACAAGGGCCATTTGTTTGGCATCCTGGGAAAACAGTGCAGCAACTGAGAGACCTCACGGAGGCAGCCAGCACGGATCTGAGAGGAGGTGACCATGCTGAGGCTGACTAGGCTGGGTTACCAGCACACACGATAAGGCCTGATGATTAATATCCGATATGTGTGGAGTGCATTACAAGCCCCCCAGGGGGCACTCTGTCACACACACAGATGTAAAAAAGTAAAAAGTCAGACAGATTTTGACTAGGACAGAGTTGGGCATCTCACACATGGTACCCTATTGATTAGTCTGAGTGGCCCAGCCCAAGCCTGCTAGTCCCATTCTCCCGGTAAATGAGTGAAGCTCAAAGGACTCCAACAATCTGATTGCAATACAAATCCAATCCACAGATAAGCCCACACTGGCCACCCTTTGAGTCCACTTCATGAGAACAAGATTTTAGGGGGGAAAGTCCAATGTTCCCTTATCCAGGACTTAATACAATCCAAGATACACCGTTTAGAAGGCAGAACAAATGATGGTTACTTTGGGGCTATAAGGAGAGGTAACACCTGGGCAGGGCCTTACAAAACCTTAAGACATAGATCTAGTGTCCCGTGAGATGGCCTAGTGAGTAAAAGCGCTTACCACCAAGTCTGAGGAGCAGAGTTTGATTCCCAGAACCCATAAGGTAGAGGGAGAGGACTGACTCTCACAAGTTGTCCTCTGACCAACACATACAGGTTTATCACACATATCACACACACACACACACACACACACAGCTAAACAAGTATAAGTGAAGCACTTTTTTTTTTTTTTTAACTTATAAAGGCATTGGTCCTGTTCTGCTCTGCAGTCCTAGCATGAGATCTATGGGAAGGTCACTTTGTAATGACAGTTCACCAAGAAGGTCACTCGGTGACTGATTTATCTGCTCTCCCTCTTCCTCCTCTCTGCCTGTTCCTTCTCTATCCCTTCCTCCTACTCCTCTCTCTTCTGAGACGGGACTTCACTGCACTGCCCACACTTGCCTCAAACTCTCAGCCATCCAGCCTCACACTCCGAAGCACTGGATTACAGGTGCACCATTACACCAGGACCGGTTTATCGTTGTATGTCCTACCACCAACCGATAGATCCAAACAACAACAACAAAAAAAAAGGGCCTCTGGCCAGCTTCCCACTTTATAGGATTTTATTGAAATGCAGCCAAGTCCCTTTGTTTACACATTTTTTTCCTGTGGCTACTAATCTGACCTTTGATGGAATTTTTTTTTTTTTTTTTTTTTTTTTTTTTTGCTGAGTCCTGTGACATGCTGTTCACAGAACACAGAATCTGATAGAGACGCATATTAAATCTCTTTCTACTAATGTTTCTCTTAGCCAGACTTGCAAATGAGTTTGCGGACTTTAAGGACACATCAAGAATCATGAAAGAGAAGGAGCTTTGAGTTCATTAAATAATTTCTAAGTTAGGCGTAGGGAAGGTGACTCAGTCAGTAAATGCAAGCTCAGAGACCCAAGTTTGATTCCCAGAACCCACATAAAAATGCTGGGCCCGGGATCTGCGGCAATGATTTGTCAGGAAATTGCTTGCTATACAAGCACAAGGTCTGGAATTTGAATCTCCAAGACCTACATAATAGCCATACATAGCAGTAAAAGTACCTCAGTGCTGGGGCAGGAGAGACAGGTGAATCACTACAGTTCCTTAGCTAGCCAGCCTAGCCAAGTGGTGAGCTCCTACCCTGACTCAAAAATTAACATGGAGAGTGACTGAGGAAGACTCCTGACATCAATCTCTGGCTTCACATGCACATGTACACACATACACAAATGCACGCACACACATGTACACGCACATGGGCATATACACATACCTACATAAACATGAAGAAACACACAAAGGAATTGGAAGTCATAGAAGCACATGATCCACTGAGAAGACCAGTAAGGAAATCAGAGAGAGAATTAAGACCAAAAAGCATGACAGGTATTTCAGAATCACCCACTGTGGCTTCATGCACAATTACTAAGATTGGGTCACAACCCGGATTCTGAGTCTTCTGGTTGCTTTTGCAAAAGTTCACCACAGGCAGGACAAACCAAATGTTCATGGTGTCAGGACACAATGCCAAGCTTCCATCACCAAAAGCTGGCTGCTCTTGATTTAAAAAGCACCTTTACCCCATTTTTCCTGCAAAAAGGCAACTCATTTTTTGCTCTGATGGACATAAAATCCCCTCAGGAGCCTGCCTGTTGCCAACTGCCATGTGGCACTGCCCAGTCCCATCTGGGCAGCTGGCACAGACCCTGTCAAGCTGAGCGGGAGGCCTCAGGAGGGTCCTCAGATCACGGCTCCATCACAATGACCTACTTGGGATTAGAACAACATTTTAGAGTGTAACTATGTTTTATGGGTCATAAATAGTGCACAGATGTTTCTTATTTACACAGACGTGGTAGGTTATTACTGCCACATTACCATGCTAATATGGGGACTCCTGCTTTGGAAACTGGGGGTCAGGAAGCAGGGAGATGTAATTAAATAACCATGTTGCCACGTGGGGAGGGAGGGGAGCAGTGTTTGATTAAAAAACAAAACAAAAAAACAGACAAAACAGAAACATATACTGAGACTCTTATGTTTACGCCACAGATGACATTTGATGTCAGCTGAAACTTTCCTAAGACATCATTTGTGGGCATGAGAGGACAATGTCATAGATAATGGTGGTGGTGGCAGCAGCTGGCATTGTCTTCATGCTCTGTGCTTCATCTAGGCACTGCCTCTCTTAATCCCCATATCAGCTTTTTGAAGTGGCTTTTGTCATTATATCCCTTTGACATATAAGGAAATCAAGGCACAGACCAGGAATCCAGTGGTGACAGAGCCAGCATCTGACTCCAGTTGTCTTGTTCTCTTCCTAACCATCATCCCCTGACCATGAGCAAAAGACTTACAACAGCCATGGGCTCCTGCAGAAGCAAAAGCTGTCCCAGCCTGAGTCACTAAAGCTAAACAATGTCTCAAAGCAATCTCACTAATCATGGAAAGCACGACCTCGCCTTTCTGCATGGGCAAATGCGCATGGGCAGATGTGCATGGGCAGATATGCATGGGCAGATGTGCATGGCCATTTTCCATGCCCTCTCACTCCAGAAGCAGCAAGGATGTGTGCCCTCAGGATTCTCACCTGGGGCTGCTCTGTTCCACTCCTCTCCTCCTACCACACAAGTTCAGCCTGGATGATTCCCACTACAACAAAGGGCTTTTCATGATGGCCCCCTAGATGCTGCCTCAGTGCAGGCAGCAATCCGCCCCCTTCCTTAAGCACAGCCAAGTGTCAAGGCTGCCAGAAACATGCCTGACTAGAGACAAGGGCACTGCCACACACACACACACACACACACACACACACACACACTGAAGCACTGAAGCCACAGCAATTTCAGCCTACCATCTCCGCATATGGCGACAGCCAGATACTTTCTAAACAGCAACGGCAAAAGGAAATTTTATCTAGTTTACTTTCAGATGGGATAAACAAGCCAGTAAGAAAAAGAAAGACACCGAGATAAGCTGTGATCTTAACAGACATCGCCTGAAAATGGAAACAGCGAACAAAGGAAACAAAGGAGACATACCTGATAGAAATTAGAGGAAGAAGAGGAGGAGGAGGAGGAAGAGGAGGAGGAAGAAGAGGAGGAGAAAGAGAACAAAGAGGATGAGGAGGAGGGGGAGAAGGAAGGACTAGGGAGGTGGCTCTGCAGAGATGGGTTCCCTGGTACTGTTCCTCCACAGGACCTGAGTTTGGTTCTCAGCAGCCACAATGAGCAGCTCACAACCTCCTGTAACTAGTCACAATGGATCCGACACCCTCTTCTGGCCTCCATGGGCACCAGCATGTGTCAATGGAGCATGTACACACACAAACACACACACACACACACACACACACACACAAGTAATAATAGATCTAAAATGACGATGCAGTCTGAATAGACAGAACACAGAGCAAAAGCCGTGAGATACACACATTGCTGACAGAGAAAGACAAGACACCCGCTGTGGTCAGAGCAGGGACCAGCAGCCCCTTCTTTATGAGCAGCCAGGCTATAGTCACTTTAACCTTGCAGGCTTTGGTTTTCATCGCAGATACTCAGTTCCACCACCCTAACATGAAAGCAGCCACAGATGATACAGAATGGCAATGAGCGGTAATGTTCCAATGTGGTTTTTTTTTTTTTTAACAGACACTGAAATCCAAATAATCTTCATAACCCCTGAAGACAGAAACACTATTCTTCATTCACATGTAATAGAAAAAAAGAAGCAATGGGTCAGACAGGGCCCATGACATGCAGTCTGCTATCCCCTGGGTTTAAACTCAACCAAATAAGTGAATGGCAGAAGTGGGCTTGGGGGACCTTGCTGGGAACTAGCTCTAAAAGGCGGGAGGCAGCAGTTCGGGCTGCACTCTGAGATGCAGAGCAGAACAACTTGGAATAAGGGAAGGCTCTGGTCTGATTCATGCTTTCAAAAATTACGTTGGCAGTTCTGCTGGTCTCATCAACTTCCTCTGCAATGTGCCAGTAGGGAGCAGAACCGTGTCACTTGACTAAGGCGTCTGTAGCAAGCCATCCTCCTATACAACAGTCTATGGATCTATTGATCTCTCTAAGTTTGACTCAATGAAGGTTTTTCTTTCTGCCCAATGCTGATTCTCAGGCCCTCTATCAATAAACTCGGCCTTGGGAAGATGGTGTTTGGAAGATACGTTTTTCCACCATTTCATTTCATTCCCCTTCGCGACTGAAGTCATCTGACCAGTAACCGATCACAGCCAAACAGTCAACACTTTCTGTACGTCTGACAGGCTCCACCTTTGCCTCGAACATATCTCCGCCAATACCTGTACTTTCTCATCTCCATTTCAACTCCTCTTTATCATTTAAGAGAAAACTGAAAGGGTTCCAGTCACAGCTCTACAGACAAAGGGAGGGAGGACAACTGTCCTTGTAATTGGTAGACATCAGTGCACAATGGCTTCGATTGGTTTTGTAAAATTCAACGCTGTAGGGGAAACACAAATGAACAATGAACAGTTCTCACAAGTCTTCCCTGTATGAGAGAAAAACAGACTCAGCTTTTATCTAACCCCTTCCTACTCTGCCTCCAGTCCCCTAAATTCCAACACCCACTCTGCAACCTAGTTTGACCTTTGTACCCCCCTATGCTATATACCTTGACATCTTGATATTCAACTTAGATTAGTGGTCTCAGCCACAGTTAACCCCTGTCCCAGCAGACAGGGAAGTGCCACTATATCAGTCAAACCAACAAAACCTTTACTCTCAGTGCCTGATGATGTCTTTAAAAATCCAACAGCTTTTGGCCTTGTGAGACTGGAGCAGATTCAACATGTTTCTGGATCCTGATTCCTTCCTCTGTTCTAAGAAATACTTTCTACTTCCAGATTATAATGATGCGGAGAGGAAGTCACATATTTCACAGCCTTTACAAGATACCTAAGTAGCTTCAGCAAGTATGTCAGGATAATCCATCCCCTTGTTTCAGTTTTCTGGTTAAATTTCAACCTTTCTTGTACCTAAAGAAGCAACATTTTTGTAGCAAGGATCCAAAGAATACGAGAAGGAGATTTTGAGGTGTGAGTCTACAGAAGGAGGGCTCCAAGAAGGCCCCAATTAATTACTCAGAGAGCTCACAGTATGTCTAATACCCTTTGCTTAAGTGGGGGATGGACTAAGAGCTAGCTTTTAACAAGCAGAACATGGTAAAGAGGATGGGGTGTCTTTTTTATTACTTCAGAGTGGTGGTTTAAAGCCAGTACTGTGTTGGTGAGATCCCTGTGGCACGGAACTAAGGATGGCTTCCAGCTAACAGCCCCAAGGAGCTAAGGGCCTCAATCCAGAAACCTGCAAAAGAAATTAGTGTAGCCATCAACTCCCCAAGCATGAAAACAGCTCCTTCCCAGTGAAGCTTCCGATGCACTCACAGCCCTGGCTGCAACCTTGAATGAAGCCTTGGGAGACGGAAAATCAAAAGAGCCAGGTAAGTTATTCTCAGATCACTGGCTCTTAGAGTTGAGAGATGGTGAGAAATGTGCAATAAATGGCTAATCTTGTAGATTTTGATATGCAGGGAAGGTTAATGAATACAGAGTCAAAATTGTGATTTCAATTTGGATTTCTCAACTCATCCAATCTAGAAGTCATGATGTCAACTTTCTATACCTCTTACTGTACCATCCAAAGCTTGCACACACATAGAAAACTGGGGATGCAGCACAGTTGATAGTGTCCTTGTCTAGCACTCATAAAGCCCTGGACGCAATCCCTAGCACCATATAAACTCATTGGGCATATATATATATATATATATATATATATATATATATATATATATATATTCATATATATATATATATTCATATTCTCAACACTCAGGCATGCAGGCAGGAGCTTCAGGAGTTCAAGGTCCTTCTCAGTTATGTAGGGAGTTCAAGGTCATGGGCTACATGAGACCTTGCAAAAGAAAGAAAGATTATTCGTTGTGCACAGAGGGACTATTGTGAACATAAACTTACAGCAGCTGAGACTGCTTGCACAAGACCTGCACAAGATCAAACCAGCCAAAATCCCAGCACAGACAGGGTAGGTGTTCATGGTATTTCTCCCCTAGCTAAAAAGCTATTGAAAACTGATGGCTGCTGGGAGAGGAAAGAATGTAGCTGCTGGAATTTAAAAAAAATAAAAAGAAGAAGGAGGAGAAGGAGAAGGAGAAGAGATGACATTAAGGTCGGGAGGGAAAGGTAGTTTGGGGGATGAGAGAAAATTAGAGAGGAGAAAATACAGACTGTACTTGATCCAAACACATTATATGTATGTATAAAATTCTCAATAAAAAAATCTTTGCACATTTGAAATATATTAGAGATTGATTTCATCAAAAGAATTGCTACATTAAGCCAATCTGTAGCACTTTCTTGCTAAAAGCAACAGCTGCCAAGTCTTTCCCTTTGAAGCAAATGACAAAGAGAAACGTCAAACTGTTTCACAGACATCTCTAAGTTGGGAAGCTGAGGTCATGTCAGAGTCTGGCCTGATTTGCACTACAACCAGGGTGCAGTTAAATAGCTCAGCACTGAGGCTTCCCTGGACCATTTCAGTCCCAATCTTGTGATCCTTGATGTCACAGCCTCTTGGTGTCACTGTGATGTGTCCTCTAGCAGTTACTACCTCATTGTTTGCTATCCAGACATCAGAAATTGTGTATGTGCACTGCACGTGGAAAATAAATGATATTTTAAACTGAGATCCCAAACTATAAACTTGCTCCCCTGATGAGTTAGTTCAAGAAAAAAATTTAAAAGCCAAAGAAAGGGAGAATAAGCATTTTTGTTTATGGAAACAGATACCAGGTGACATAGCCAAGCCCAGAGAGCATGTGCTTAACGCTCTTAACCAAGCGCTGGATGCCACCCAGATTCCCCGATCTCCCCTCTTGACCTAACGCCTCCTTGTGCATTCTCCCCCATTCCTACTTGCTCATCTTCTTTGCCCCCAGTCTAGTGACTCCCCTGAAAACAGCTCTGACAATAGAACTATCCAAACAGCTACACTTCATCGTCTAAATCACTTACCTCTCCAAACACTTGGATCCAAGGTCACTAATTTGAAGACAATCATGCCAAACAGCAGATACTCAATCTGTGTAGGAGAGCCATTAAAATTGATCCACATACTTCCTGCCCTCTTCCATGACACAAGGAGGCCATATTGTGCTCCCCAGGATAAATGCCTAAACAGCAGGTTCAGAGTCTTTCCCCAACCCTCATTTCCCATATGGCTTTGGGTCGGTCTGTCACTGAAGACTCATTAGCCATGAAGCCAGTATATCTTCAGCAAAGCAATAAGGTGGGGTCTCGGGGGCTCGGGGCACACAGCAATCCCTGCCCACACAGCCAGCAGCTCTGGCTACTGAGTTTATTGAGACTTCACTGCTGTGTCTTTTCATTTTCTGTCCATCCTCCGTCCTCCTAACAATCGGGCTGTTGTTCCTTTTATTTACCTCCCTGGCAAGCCTGTTTCCCCGGAACCACAGGCTGTCCTCCTTTTAAACCCTCTGAGTTCATGGAATCAGATAAAAACTTGTTAAAAGTATTCATAAAACTTTAGCTACTCGGGAAGAGTCTGGGGCTCTCCCTTGGAGAGGAGACAAGATGTCTGTGTGTGCTTAGTATCGCTTTGACCATTTTCTAGGCTCTGCGTGTTGCAAGGGAAGGCAAGCAGCAGGACTCTGGATAAAATAAGAAAGGAGTTTTGAAAGGTTATCTGGTAACCACTTACCATTCCCAAAAAGAACCAGGCCTGGTGCCTACCAATTTAGACACATATCTGAATCCCAATATTTAACAGCGAAACAGGTCTGTATCTATTATTGAAAACAGTGAAAAGTCGCGCTTAGTGTGAGCATCATTTTTACACTGTCTATCCACTGTTTGACATCCTTGCATTCGGCTCACAACCATCCAATAGGATAAGCACAATTATCCCCACTTTCTGACAAAGAAATGAGGGTCTCAGGAAAAGGATAAATTGTTTTTCCCAAGTACATGGAGAGAGAAAGAAGGATGTTACACATTCCAGTCCAGATGGGGATTAAAATGTCTCTAGAGTTTCTAATGAGGTCTGGGTCTTCCTAACAAAGAACAGTGAACTCCAGTCCACACATGAAGTTGAGATTCATCATACAGTTTGGGCATTAATTACCAATTCTCTATAAGATGACATAACCACCATAGCTGCTGCCCCATGCCAATGATTTTATATGCATCATCTCAAACCTTACCAATGCCCTGCCAGCAGGTAGAATCACTGGCAGACACATGGTAAACCAAGCCTCAGAAAGGCACAGTAACTTGCCGGAAAACATACAGCTGAGACTTAGCTCTGCTTTCTCTGACTCCATTGTCTATTTCATTTCCAGCATCCTGGGTGACCTCAGATAAAATATATTTAAGGTCAAACTATTCCTTTACGACACACTTGATCTTTACAATCCAGAAAACTCTTTTGAATCTTGCACAGTGTTGAAATGAAAAGGACACTCACTGCCCAGGAAATAGATGCAAGCTAGGCTGAAGCCCACAACCCCAGGCTTGCCCAGGGACCAGTCATCTGGCAGAGTCAGCCACATAACCTCAGGAATGTTGAGTGTACTTCATTAGGGTGGTGAGGCTTCAGAGAAACTCCCTGGAGAGCAAATGGGACAGTGGGTGACACAGGCACATTGGGTCATGGTTTCTGGTACACACGTTAGGGAGCTCAGGAATTTTTCTTTTAAATCATTAGTTATTGTTGAAATAACCAGAAACGCTGGTGAGGACATCTGCCTGTTCACTGTACGCTAACCCAACGACTGCTATAAAAGACAGAATATACCATCTTCAGTTGAAGTCTGAGATCATGACTCATTCACCCACAGGAAGTTCACACTGTGTATAGAATCGTGGGCAGCACAAGAAGTCATCCCTGCCTAGGATAAAAATCCAACCCTCGTGGAGCATAAATTCTAGTAAAAATAATTAGAAACAAACAAAAAAACCAACAACAATAACAAATATACACCAAGATAAATAAGCCAAGCATTTCCAAAGTGCCGAAGACACTGTGGACCTTAGTTGTCTATTTTTTAAAAAATTAGAAAATTTCTGGGTCTATAGGGTGAGCTATATCTTAGGAAATACCTCGATCCTGGACAAATGGTGTAGTGGTTGGAACAAGCATGCTCCCCCCCCCATAGGCTCATATATGTGAATGCTTAGCCTCAGTAGGTGGAACTGGTTGGCAATAAGGAGGAGGCATGGCCTTCCTGGAGGAGGTGTGTCACTGAAGATGGGCTTTGAGGTTTTAAAAACCCATGCTATTCCTGGTTCTCGTTCTCTGTCTCTCTCTCTCTCTCTCTCTCTCTCTCTCTCTTCCCCCTGCCCCCTCCCGGTCAATGTTTGGTTAAAGTATAAGTTCTCAGCTAGTGCTGCAGCTTCATGCCTACTTGCCTGCTGGCATGCTCTCTGCCATAATGGCCATGGACTCACTCTAAAGACTGTGAGCTCCAAATCAGATGCTTTTGTTTATAAGTTGCCTTGGTCATAGTGTTTTGTCACAGGAATAGAAAAGTAACTAAGACAAATGAAAACAGCTGGTCAACCTAGTAAGGTTCCTCTTATGCTTTCAGGCAGTAACGGCTCTGCTGAGTTCCCAGAACTCATAATTCCAACAAGAATGGACAGCATTTACTGAGCACTTTCCATGAGCCTGGCCCTCTCCTGAGCACTCTGCCTGTATCACCACAGTGATCTGTCACCACCACCACTGATGGGTCATCACCATTAACCTCATCTCACAGATGACCAGATGGAGGTCTTCAGAGGACCCCAAGCATTCAAGGTCATAATGTAGGATTGAGACAACCATTAACTGGAGTCCAAAGTCAGAGCTGACCCCACTCCTTACACACCTCTACATTTCTTTTTAAGAAAACAGATGGACCATCTGTAGATGACCTGACTCCACAAAGAAGACTCATCCCAGAGCCAAGATAGTGTGAGCATCAGCTTCAAACAACTCTCCTCCCCAAGCTAAACATTCTTCTAGACTACTAAGACTGTTGGAGCCACAGAGGACCAAAGACCATAGCCTGGGGTTTGGGGGCACAGCTGCCCTCAGTCACAGGGCCCTCTAATAGAACCTAGTAGAACAAAATCTGACTCAGGGTATAAGGGGTCTCTCCACAAAAATCTTCTTTTGTGGCTCAATGGTTAAGAGCACAGGCTGCTCTTCCAGAAGACCTGAGTTCAATTCCCAGCAACCACATGATGGCTCCTAACCATCTATAATGAGATCTGAAACCCCCATCTGGTGTGCATGAAGACAGAGTACTCATGTACATTTAAAAAAAAAAATCTTTAACAGCAACAAGAAACTAGAAAAGTTGAGTCACTTGTGAGTAACAGGGCTTACTGCACAGACAACATCCTCTCTCCCATACTTCTAAATACCATAAAAAAAAAAACCTTCTAACATTTGGTACCACGTGGTGATTAAGAACCTAGACATCAGCATGAGCTGATTTATGGCCCAACCCTTGAATCTCCATGAAATCAAATGTCTCGCATGATATATGGGAACACCATGTCTTCCAGATGGAATTATAAGATATAAATGGTACCCTAAATTTCATACACAAAATATCCCCATGGAAGTTTCTAAAGGCAGACTTTCCATCCAGGAATTTCAAGTAGACCTAATTTCTCCCCTAAGGATGAAGTTCTTACAGTGGGTGCGTAATGTAAATGAGAAAAAAACGTAAATTGATAGCTAAGATTAGATATTCCAGCCTTGAGTCACTTGGGCTCACATTCTGACTCAACCACTTGCTAGCTGTGTGACCTCAGGCTCAGTCTTAATGGCTATGTTCTTCGATTTGGTTCTTAAGTGTGCCCACATCCTAAGACTGTTAAGGAGATCGGGTGAGTGACAATTAGCACAGCCCTTGACAACTGCCTGGCTTATTTTAAGTACCTGGAATATGCAAGAGCGTCAGCCCTCCCTGTCTGGCAGTCACTTACTCTTGTGCATTCATTCTGGGGATGTTCACTTTGAATCCTTCCTGCTCGGAGACACCCAGTGCACCTGTGTTTTTCATAACTTTTGAGTCTGGTCCCTATAATTATCCCTCTGTCATCCATCATTTCACCAAATGCTTTGACATCTTGTATTTTCTACTTTCCATTCCAACAGACGCCAACTGCTCTTCTCCTCAGTATACCTTGGGTGGGTACCAGTCTTCATTTCAACAGAGTCAGGACCCCTCCTGTCACATCCGAATCTAGACTGTTCTGATGGACATGCAGCTAGAAATGAGCAACCCTGGAACACTGTGTCATGTCCTGGTCCTGGGATTTCACAACTCATTCTCATTGAGGGAGGAAAATAGAGTGTCAAATAATAAAATAGTTCAATAGAACAAAGGTAGTTTAAAAAAAATATGCTTAACCTCTATCAAAGACCTTAAGTGATTTGAGTTTCATGAAAATAGGTCTTTTCTCTAAGCCCTAAAGTCAGAGACATACAACTCCAGCCTTTAAATACATGGAAGTTGAGGGGCTGGAGAGACAGGAGCTAAGAACACTGTGGCTCTTCCAAAGGACCCAGGCTGGGGTTCTACCACCCAATATGGAGGCTCTCAACCATTTCTAGCTCTAGTTTCAAGGACTCTAACACCCTCTTCTGGTTTTCATAGGCACTGCACAAAAGTAGTACACACACATCCATACAAGCAAAAACATTCACACACACAGAGAGAGAAAACAAACATTGATGGGGTTTGGTTAGAGACAGGCAGATCCCTGAAGCTTCCTAGTCAGCTAGTCTAGCTAAATCTGTAAGGCTCGGGTTCAAGGAGAGCCTCTGCCTCAGTAAACAAGGTGAAAGGCCACTTGGGAAGCAGTTCAACATTGACCACTAGCTCACACATGTGTGTTCACCCACACACAGACACACACCAGAAAAACAAACAAACAAACATAGAAGTCAGCAGGTTGTCAACAGATACAAAAGCTGCCTAGATTTACAGCACCCTCAAACACCAAGGATATAAGTCAAAAAGCCTTATTAGGACCCATATGACCCAGAGCCGAAGGCTGCTCCATCTGTTATGTCTAAAAGGTAACATCTGTTCCATGGAAGTCCTGAGAGAGAGCTTGGTACAGAAGGAGGCCAGCTGTTGAACCTCACAAGCCCCTCTGTAGCTCCTACTCAACTATGTCCATGTGTCAGCAACAGCCTCTCCCTATCTCCTGAATGGATGCGGCTGACCTGGGCCCCCCTGAGAAATCCTCATTACCACCCTAAAATGAAGCTTTCTACGCAGAAAAAAAAAAAAAGTCCAAATTGATTTTTGAAAGGACAACTGGGGAAAATAGTAAATGCATTCTAAATCCTGATCAACTGCACTTTGCTAACTAATCTCAAACTCCACGGGCATGATTTAAGATTTATTCCTGCGTAAGTATGTGTGCCTGCATGTTAATTTGCGCATGTGCATGGTGATGTCCTTGGAGGCCAGAAGAGGGCACCAGATCACTGGAACTGAGGTTGTAAGCTGCATCGTGTGGGTTTGGGGGAACCAAACTGGGGTCCACTGCAAGAGCTGCAAATACACTTAGCCACTGGGCCATCTCTCCAACTAGCTATTCCCAGTATCTCCTCCTAAGAGATTAACTTCAGTCTAGAACTATTATAAAGAAAGGCGCAATTGACGTCTGTCTTTTTCCCCATCAAAAATTATTGACTTGTCTTTAATAAATCTATTTTGAGTATATTTCCCTTTTCAGAAAGAAATGAAAGAGTATTATGCACAAAAAGTATTATACTTCAGAAAGAGTATTATACACAAAGCCAAAATGCCCTTAGCCAGCGTCCGCTTCCATTTTTCCCATGTCTCTTCCAAGGGGTAATACCACCCATCTGCTGCCAACACCTCAATTATTTTGATACTCTTCAATGATTGCTGCTTATCTGATCATCACACCCATAAGATCAGCTCTGTTTTCTGCCCATGGAAGGGGATGTGGCCTTGTAGATGCTGAGTTTGGTCCATAAACTGGAAGAGCCTGTTGTCTATAACATTCCTTAAGTAAATGCTCAGTTCATTGACATTAGACCATCCAAGATGCCACTGTAAAAAGGCAATGGTATGGCAATACATGAGCTGCAGGTAGGATAGAAGCAGGACCCGCCTGGTGTTGATGTCTTTCTTACATAGCTATACATGCCGACAGTGAAGTCCGAGGCCAGAAAAGGCCAGACTAAGGTAGGCTTCACCTGTCTCGGCTAGCATGTGCACCTTACTTTTAGGAAATTAGGCTTTGAGATGCAATAAATCAAGCAACACAGAGTTGGCCATACTGCTCTAAAACCATATCACTGGCCTCTGTAATGGAATGACAACAAGGCTCTGACTTCATTTATGTCAAAGCAGGCAACAATGGGTCAAACATGTCTGAAACATGAGAAATGAGAAGAAGAAGCTGAGTCTAGTGAAATTTATCTGCTGGCCTCCACTTAACTACTGGGACTAACATGATTTAAAAAAAGAAAGAAAGAAAGAAAGAAAGAAAGAAAGAAAGAAAGAAAGAAAGAAAGAAAGAAAGAAAGAAAAACAAAAAACAAAAGTCTGAGCCCAAGGCAATGAGCCTAAGGCAAACTCCATAGACTCTTCTATGTAAGATAAAGAGGGAGGAGGAAGGGTCCAAAAAAGCTAAAGAGAGATGTTTGAGGTTGGAGCCCAAAACTTCTGGGCCCTAAAAGGATGCTCCTGGAGCAACATCTGGAAAGACAGGCAGAGGTAAGTAGGACCCTAGAGTCCCTGAAGGAGCAGGTGGCCGGCACTGCTTCTGGGATAAATGACAGGTGTTAAGGTTTTCAAAGCTCGAGAAAACAGGAACAGAACTGAGAAATACGTCGGCAAAAGCAATATGGCGATTATATAACAAGGATGTAATTATTTGGTAACTGTCTTTTACATAGGGAAAGGTAAAGACAATAAAGATAAGAAACTTGAATTCATCTATTTCACTTTAAAAATGACTCGGGATATAGTTTTTGACCAATGAACATTTTAAAATATATGTACAGTTTTATAGGTAGTGGTGACCTTGAAAGTCAAGAATTTCTCAAATTAGCTCCTCTTATGTACCAAAAACAGAATCAAGAAGGTTAAGCCCAGAAATATACTTTACCACTTGGAATAGACACCTTCTGGGTAGAAAATATAAAAGTCCCATTGGTAAGTCTATCGGAAACACACATACTGGACTTGTATTTGAAGCAAAGGGTCTTTCCATAGTTAGACACAGTTAAGGGTTTTGCATGGTTACAATGCACGTCCCAACAGTTAAAAAGCTCTAAGTCCCTCCCTTCAAGCAGGTTCCATAGTTCCTGAGGAAACCTAATTAAAGTGGCCTCAAGACAATGTAATCGAAGCACTAGAGAGGTGGCCTCTGCTTTGTTCCACACAATTCTGTTTAGGGAATGATAACCATCCTGAAGCGGAGCCAGCTGGGATACGTAGTGGCAGCTGGCAACACGCCTGGCGCCTTGAGGGCTGTGAAGCTTTGGGAAAATAACCAGTCATCCCTCCCAGCCTCAACCCACTCCTGATTTGAGACTGTTTTAGAGTCCTGGCTTGATGTCTTCGCCACATAACCATTCACAGACTCCGCATCACAACAAGTGAACCTGAAGAAATAGTAAATGGACATCAACCAGAAGAAAGATGGAAGCGAATAAATTCACAACCACTAAAATATCCAGAGCTCAACATCTGCAAATGGGGAAAGGGTTATACTCAACACTGATGCTGCAGAGCAGAGCAGCACCCTTGATCCAGGCATGGCGTGTATGGCTATACAGGCTTCAGGTAGCCACATGCACCATCCCTGACCTAGACTCCATGGAAGGCATCATGCTCCTCACCTGCCTTATATTAGCAGGAGTGCTCCTACCTTGCACAGCCAGATTTAGCAGGGCTGAAGAAAACAGGGAAGCAATGAGACAGTGCTCTAAGACTTCAGCATCTCAAAGGGAAGGCCAGCCAGTCAACTCCTGAGCCACAGAAAGGGTCCATTCAAGGTGTCTGAAAACACTTCTCTAGGGACATTTCCTGATCTCCAGCTTAAAGATGGCAAATTATGGCACCTGCCAGCCTCCATAACTACAAGAGTCAATTCCTATGATAAATCTCCAAATATAACATTTGTATATGTATACATAGGATACTATAGTGTAATGCATAATAATAGCATAATTGTAATATGTTATGTGAAGTAAATATTGATACAATGTTAATATAGTATAATGTAACAACTAATTTTTAAAAATTAATATGATTATATAGTTGATAATCTTGATAAATATAATTATAACTTAATAAATATATAGAAATAACATATTTATATATATTTTATATCCTATCTTTATATGTATCTATATATTTGTATAACATATATGTATTTATATATTTATTTATATTTATTTATATGTATTTATATGTGCATCTACATATATATGTATATATATTTTCTAGTACATTCTATTGGTTCTCTATCTTTGGAGGACCCTGACTAATACAACTCTCTTGTGCAATTTCCTCTCCTTGAGTATAGGCTGGACCTAGTTTCTTGCCTCTCTCAAAGGGAATACAGTAAAAGCAATGAGATGTCACTTTCAAAATTAGGTTACAAAAGACTCACTCAGGCTCTCTTCTGCCTTCCTCACTCAATCTGCCTAAGTCAGCTGCTGAGCTGTGGGCTGCCCCAGCTGAGAAGGGCCCCTGTGTGAAGGAACGGAGGGCAGCCTGAGGTCCCCAGGGAGTAGCTGAATCCCACAGCAACCTTGTGGGAAAGCAGGGAAGCAGAGCCTCAGCACAACCCTGGACGCCCTCATAAACACTTTGAATCTAGTGAGAGGCTCAGACCAGAGAACTCAGCTAAGCCTACCAGCTTCCTGCTACAAAGAAAGAGTAAGACAACAGACTCATCCTGGGGCACAGCAGAAAAGGAAAAAAAGAAAAAGAAAAGAAGAAGAAGTGGTGCCCTTTTAAAGTGAGACTTAAAATTTTTCCCCTTTTCTTTTCCCTGAAAGTTGGCACCTAGTGAACCCTGGCAGGGGTCCCCAGCACCAGACTCGCATGCATGGAGGGACCAGTTCCTAGATGCCTAAGGAAAAAATAAACTGTAACATCAGTTTCTAGGCTGTGCTAATTTAAGCACAAAGTGTGACAATGTGACAAACATTTTAATTAGATTAATAAGTTCCCACATTCAAACCAACTTTATAAAACCTAAGTGCTGCTCTATGCTGTTTGGATCTCCTTCTTCTCCACTCCTAACTTTACCAGATGTCTCTGTCTTATTCCGTGCTAGGCTAGTGTTCAAACAAAAGGCACAAATGTGCAACCCATGTGCCCTTACATGTGTCCCCAGGACTCTTTAAATATCACCCAGATGTATGTTTGAGTCAGAATACCTAGGAGTTAACCTAAGATCCAGCCTACTGTCAAAAATAAATAAACAAATGAACAAACAAACAAGAACTCTCAAAGATGTCTGCAGATAGTGAGGAAGGATGTGGTGTGGAGAAGGTTCACAGCCCAAATTGTGATCACGTGAGCAGAGACAAGTCATTAATATTTGAGGAAGTCAAGACCATCCAATAGCAGGTACTTTTAAAACATTTTTTCTCCTTGCTGATACGAGTTTGCTTATGAATTCACTCATTTGTTCATTCATCTTTGCTCAATAATACAGAGACAACTGAGCTGCCATTTTGAGATAAATACACGACCACCTGCCAGGCGAGAGGGATGATTCACAAAAAAACAGATTCTGTTTTCATGACCATTTCCAGACCCAAGAGAAAAAGGGAAAATACAGCAGTGCCTGGAGCGTTCTGAGAAGCAGACTTGGAGGGTGCTGTGAGGCAGGAGCTGGGGCCCTTGCTCAAGGACAGGTGAGCCCTGAATCCTGTCTGAGCACAAGGTTCAAGATGGCAAAAAAGATCAAGATGCGCCAGGCGGTGGTGGCACACGCCTTTAATCCCAGCACTTGGGAGGCAGAGGCAGGCGGATTTCTGAGTTCGAGGCCAGCCTGGTCTACAGAGTGAGTTCCAGGACAGCCAGGGCTACACAGAGAAACCCTGTCTCGAAAAACAAACAAACAAAAAAAAAAAGATCAAGATGGGTAACACTGATTTAAGATCAGTGTGAAAGTCAGGCATGGTAGTATATAGGGAAGCAGAGAAGGGTCTCCAGTTTGAATTATAGAGAAAGAGCCAGCATCCAAAGCCAGGGGCTGGGGATACAGTTCAGTGGTGCAGCACTTGCCTAGCATGTGCAAGTCCTCTGTGTGTGTGTGTGTGTGTGTGTGTGTGTGTGTGTGTGTGTGTACGCACACACCCATTCTTCCACAGAGTTGATGGAAGCCCCTAGAAAAGATAGACAGAAAACCAATACAGAGCTTTTTTTCTTTTTCCTCAGCTACACACAGCTATTTATCTTGGCTGGAAACCCAGGGTCCAAAAAGTACTACACCTGTGTTTATCTGGGAAGCATAAGATGCTTCTGCTAAACCACCACATCCTTGGTGTCACAGTTTGTATATGCTGGGCCCAGGGAGTGACACTATTAGAAGGTGTGTCCTTGTTAGAGTAGTGTGCCACTGTGGGTGTGGGCTTTAAGACCCTCATCCTAGCTGCCTGGAAGCCAATATTCCGCTAGCAGCCTTCAGATGAAGATGTAGAACTCTCAGCTCTGCCTGTACCATGCCTGCCTGGATGCTGCCATGCTCCTGCCTTGATGATAATGGTCTGAACCTCTGAACCTGTAAGCCAGCCCCAATTAAATGTTTTCCTTATAAGAGTTGCCTTGGTCATGGTGTCTGTTCACAGCAGTAAAACCCAAACTAAGACACTTGGCTTAGTAAGAAAGGCAGTGATTGAGTTTCTATTCTTCCCTGAACCCATATCCTATCCTGCCACCAAACCATGGCACCCACACAGCACAGGCATCTTCATTGTCACTGACATTCCCAGGCAGTATTCAAAGAGGCCGCTTCAACCTTCACTACTCAACAACGCATAGAACCACCTAATTACTCAGGTTCTTTGCCAAAACTTGATAGCCTTAAATTTTATTTTAATTATTGCCAAAGCGATGAGTGAGGAGCAACTTGTTTATAGATTTAATTCGCAGATTAAAGAGACTAAAAACCTACAAGCCTTGCAAATATCCCATGCAACGAAGTATTTTGGAAACCGTATGGAGATAAGTCACTCCCCTTGGGTGCCTGGTGGTATTCTTGCTTTACAGATGTGGAAGCAGAAAAATGCTTCATCAAGATCATATCACATACTTCATTTGAAAGCTCAAGCTGAAGTAAACAGTTTAAAGATTTAATTCCACAACATTCCACCCACTCTAAGTATATTATTCTAGCATGTTCTGCCAATTCCTAGAGTTAAACAATCATGGCCACTTCTCAGTGGTCAAGCATTTCCATCATTCTAAAAAGCACTTCCACATCAGTCTGCTGAGAACCCCTGCCCTGTGCCCAACCTGGGTAACCAATGTTCTCCGCCTCCATAGGTCTATCTTTTCTGAGTCTCCCATACAATGTGGAAGACATCTAGCCACTTTAACTTAGCATATGATTCTTGATATATGTCTTAGCAGATATCTGAAATTCATTCTCTTTTATTAGCAGCAATATCCAGTCGGATGGATTCACCGGGTGATGGACACATGGGTTACTTTCCATTTGGAGTGGCTATAAATAATACTTCTGAGAACACTCATGCTCCCATCTTCCTCTGCTCCCATCTTCCTCTGGACTTGTGTTTTAATTTCTGTTGGGTTGTTTCCTAAAAGTATGAGTGTTTCATCCTATGGCAATTGTAGGTTTCGAGTTTTAAAGAAATTGCCAAACCAATCACCAAAATGCTTTTTATTCCCTGCCACACACCCCAAAGAGAAATTTAAGATGGATATTCAAAAACCACAAAGGCCACTATGCACACTCCTCTGGTGCACAGAGGTTGGACATATAGTGAGACACGTACTTGGTTCAACACTCGGTGTGGGAAACATCCAGTCCATCACCCTGCAGACTCATGTACGTTTATTAGTAACTTACTGTATACACATCCTATGGGGCTTCTGAGCAGCCCTCCTTGTGTGTGCACATAGGAAAGGCCAAGTGAATCACATTGAGATCTGGGGACCATGCACATTTTGTCCTTCCATCTCTCTGCCTCATTCATTCCCATACATTGAGATTCACTTTCAACAGGCCCAATAGGGGTGGGGGGTGGGGCAGTGTCCTGTATCCAGAATCCTCCCTTGGTCTTCTATATGGTGTTTAAAACCTGCAAGTCTCAGCCAAAGCAAATAAATCATATTCTATTCTCTTCTATCTCTCTCTCCCTCCCTCCCTCCCTCCCTCCCCTTTCCTCTCCTCCCCTCTCCTCTCCTCTCCTCTCCTCTCCTCTCTTCCCCAAGTAAATAAAAGCACTCAGCAAAACCACATCAATTTTATGACCCCACACAGTCACTCTGGTTCACCTGAACTCAGTGCTATGGATCAGGGATTACCACTGTCCCTTTCGATTACATCTAATTGTTAAAGCCTGTGGCTTCCTTCCTCTCCAACTCCATTTGAATCCATTTTCTAAGCTGCCCTGAGACACCCTAACTGCCTTCTCTTAGCCACGTGGTGCCGGCTCCTAAACCTGAGTCTCGTGTGCACATGTAAAACCCACCACACCTGTTGGACACAGCTTGTTCTCATAGCTTTTTAAATTATTTCCTCGGAATACCACAACCTACTGTACCTTGGTTCTAGTCTTTGTTTATTTGTCAACTTCACAGATGCACTGCACACTTATTTCTGGGGTTCAGAAGAAGCAGGAGCAGAGGTGGAGACAGAGCCTGACCACAAAGGAGGAGCGTATGTGAAAAGGTGGTGAGAGGAAATGCTGATAGCCTGATTAACCTTTTCCGGTCTGTGCCAGTTCAGAGGTCAAAGTGTGATTAAAACTAAACATTCTTTTCAATCCCCAGGACAACTAAAGTGACTGTGTCATCTGTTGGGACTTTTCACTTGAAATTCCTTTCTAAAAGCAGTATCAGGGAATCAAGACTCCTCACTCCCCCCCCCCCCTACATCCCCCAAAAAAATGGATAAAGGAAAGAAAACTAAAAAGCACCATGAAAGTCCAGCTGCCTTCTGGTCAATGCCTCCCTTAGCTTGATATGAGCATCGAAGCCCCAGCTTGGATACACACAGGAGCACACAGCAATGCCAAGGAGAGTAACACTTAGCTCCCGTTCTGGACAGAGTACGCCCTCCCCCCCCGCCCCCTCTCTCTCTCTCTCTCTCTCTCTCTCTCTCTCTCTCTCTCTCTCTCTCTCTCTCTCTCTCTCTCTCTCTCACACACACACACACACACACACATCTATCTTCTGGTTCAGTCCTCACAAAATTCCGTGAGGCAGCTCTAATTACCCTCGATTTGCAGATAAGACCTGGAGGTCGGAGAAGACAAACAGCCTGTCCAATGTGGCTCAGCTAGTACAAAAGGCAGACGTGGGATTCAAACCAAGAACACTGGGTTCCAATGCTCAGACTCTTCTCCAAGCCACACTGCCTCCCTAACACGATACTCCGTCCCCATCCTGGTTGCTGTGAGACTCCACCATCTCTTCATCATCATCGATAAATATTTATCAAGGACCACTGCCTACATAGCAATGTTCTTGTTTCCACAGCAACACGCAGCCAGAGAGTCATGGGAGTATCCCGTGCTTAAAAGAACCATGCTGTAATATCCTCTGATCATGACTCTGAAAGGTGACAGTTATACTACTACAAGAGAAGCCATCTCAGCTGGCAGCGAGAGGCCTGTGGAAGTGTGCTTAGGATAAACAAGAAGGAACTGAAACGGAAGAGGAAAGATACAGACTGTAACCCAAGAAGGCGGTCTGTATTTATTTCATGTTTGTTGTTGCTGGAGCAGAATCAAAGCCAGGCTTTCCCATTAATTGTTCTGTTATTAGGAAACACATCAAGCAATCCGGGACAGAAAGTAAAATCCAACTGTACTGAGAACAGTTCCCCAGAGGTATCTGGCAGCAATTATCGAGTTAAATGACTACATTGCTTACAACTGCCACCCGGAGTCGGTCCCTGTCAAGATTTGGCTTTAACTTGTAATACCGAAACCCACTGATAAATAGACTAATTTCCCCCGTATCTGCTTACGTAGACGTCACCTTCCCTCACCCCGAATCATGTGTTCTGTTTACCAACTATTATCAAAGCATTTTTTCTTTCACTATAATTCCTCTCAAAAAAAAAAATGTGGTGGCTCATGAAACACACGCTAGAGTAAGGAAGGAGAAAATTGCCTTTGATGACAGCTTCCGACTCTGACTTTTGGACGCTGTGACCAACAGTCACAGCAATGTCCTAGATGTAAGCTCACAAATTGAAATTGCTTCCGAGACCAGGGGATCTTCAGATCAAAGGAATATGGAGAACACGTTACTGAGTTTTAAAATGCATTATTTACTCAGACTTTCGGAAAGTTTAAAATAAGATACTTCAAAAGAGACGCCAGCTATAATCATACTTATAGCAAATTTGGATCCCGACAACACCACAATGAGGAATAAAATAAGAAGAGCATTCCGTTTTGACACGTCAACAGTTACAGAACCAACGCGTCGACAATTACAGATGTTCATAAGGAAAGTCCCGGAAGAATCCAGTTTAAAGGATCTAGTTAGCATTAAAGTAGAGCTAGGTGTAGAAAAAAAGATCCCCGTTTCTATAAGTGAGCGGAGCTTAGAACGCACCAAGTCACCAAGACAAGCTAATCCCACTCCTTTAAGGAGCCCAGGAACAACGCAGCCGCTTACTAAATATACACTATTGTAGCTTTGCAAAAGCTATGGGCCCAGGTAGAACCAAAGGAAACATATGGCGCCTTCACAGTCGATTTCTTCCCAAACTGTGCTCCAGGATTGCTTTTTCTTCCCCGTGTGTTCCGAACAGCAAACAAAGAAAAAGGTGCTTCCTCCTCACACTTCTCTAAATGTTTTAACAAAAGGCTGCTGAATAAACACATTACTCATTTAAAAATTGAACCGAAGTTCTATCCCTGAGATGAAAGCGGCTCGATTTGCATTTAACAGCTGTGGGCGAGCGCCACCTTGCGGGAGCACGCGGAACCGGCGTGCGTTTCAACCCTGGACAGCTTTCTAGAGTAGGTTCTGGGTTTACAGCTGCTACCCAAAAAAGGACTGTGCGTTGTGTTTGATCCGGTTTCTGCTGCGGGAACGTGAGTACTATTAACATGTGGATGCCCCGCCAAGCTATAGGAGACAGTAAAAATCAGAATCATAAGTCATAGTCGGATCCCCAGGACTTCCCCAAGCATCCTCCTGCCAGCTTCCTGACACAGCACACCTAACGCAGACCCCAAAGAGAAACAAGAGCCTTGAAGCATCTTCAGAATGATGCTGCGGCCGCCTCTTTTCTCACCCCCCCCCCACCTTGTCCCAGCCTTTCTGCTTCAGACACCTCCAAAAGAGTGTCTTCCTCGCTCAACTTCCCTGGCACGAAACCAAGCTGTCCCTTCCCATACATCCTGTGTCCAGTTTCCATTTTAACATCAAGTCAGGAAAGAAAACCTAAGACATTTCTAACGGAATGTCACTCCAGCGGTTCTTCATCTCCGAAGCAGCCTGTTTAGAGACTTCCAGCAGGCTCGCTGCCTTTCTTTCCCTTTCTTCCTCCCCTGATTTCTAATGTGAGCACAGCTGTTGCTTAACAATCCAAAAGAAGCCCTTTCCTATGTCCCGCTGACATGCCTCAACCTGCTCCCCGACCCTGCGACATCAGCTCAGTGTGGTCACTCCGGAAACCGAAGGTGCTAAGAAACTTCGAGGTGATTTTGAACTTGGAGGTATCCCTCCCCACCTCCTTCCGTCTTTGAGGGACTCCCGCCTGCAAGCCCTACCAGTGGGGTTTTAGTGATGAGAGAGACCCTCGGTCGTGGTCTCCTCAGCTCAATTCGCCACTAAGAAGACACTAAACACACTCGGGGGAACTAGCTACCTGCCTACGGGCAAGCCGAAAGACGAGTGTCCCGAAGTTTTCAGAAGCCCACTGATCAAAGCCACTACACTTAAAGGGCCTTAGCAAGGTACCCATTACTCTGGACAGAGCCAGGAGGTGAGGTGAGGGCTTAGCTGTGTGGGTCATTCACAGGAACATTCCCGTGGGAACCCCCAGCGGCTAAGGTCTGGCTAAGGGGAGCGGCGTGTTTAGAACACTGGATGATCTTCAGTGTCTCCCAGGAGAAAGGAAAAGCCACCGCCCTGTCAGCCTGGGCCTGCTAGGGACCTGTGCTCCCCACTCCAAGAGCGCGCAGCCCAGGAAGCTGCCCGGGTGACAGTGCTCCGCGCCAGGCGAGAAAGGCGAGAAGCGGCGCCTCCTCCCGCCACCCCGAAACACTCGAGTGACAGGTTCCGACAAGTGGGAGGCAGCAAGTGGAAATATTCGCAACAGCCGCAGAAAGTTACTCCCGCCCGGGGGTGGGGGGAAGCGGGAGGAAAGTAAGGAGACGAGGAGCCATGGGGGGACCTGGCGCAGGACTGGGCTCGCCTGGACGCAGCAGCTGCGTCCGGAGGCTGGGACGGGACTCCCACTGGGTCCCGGCATCCCTTGGCCACCGGATCCAACTTTCTCCTCCCAGGCTTGGGGAGAGCAAGGGGGTCCGGGGAGCCCGGCGGGCGCACTCACCTGCGGCGCTCTGCGCTCCGGCGCCGGGCAACGGCGGCCGCTGCAGCCCCAGGAGCAGGAGCCGGAGCAGGCAGAGGGCGAGCGCACCAAGGCTCCCCATCCGGGCGGCGGGCGGCTCAGCCCCTTCCCGAGGGCGCCGGGGCCGGGACTCGGGCGGGCGCGGGGCGGCCCCGCATCGCCAGCGCGGCTGCAGGCAGTGCGCGCCGCTGGGCTCCAGGGGCTGGCTCCTCTCCGGCTGCGGGAGCCGGCGCCGCTGCGCTCCAAGCCCAGGCGCGGCGCGAACTGAGGCGCGAGGCTGGGCGGGGGCGGGACGCGGGGGCCGGGGGGCGGTGTCCCCAGAGTCCTAACGCCGCCGCCGTCGTCGCCGCCGCCCGCCCGGGCGCTCCGCCTCGGCCACGCACACACACACACCCTCGCGCGCACGCCCGCCCGCGCCTGGCACACGCCCGCGGCTGCCACTCGCGGGCTCCCCCACCCACCCACCCCACGCACCCTCTCCCCGGGCTGGCCGGCTCGGGGCCGCTCGCGCACTCAAGCGTGTACACACATCGCTCTTGCACCCACAGGATCTACGGGGTATTCGCCTCTTCGCCCCGCGCCACACCACCCGGCGGAGCATCGTCTTCAGGCTACCCTGCGGGGGCGCAGGTACGAGGCGATGGGGGAGGAGAGAAACCTGGAGCAGCCTTTGAAGTAAGGGTGGGAGAACAGGTGACTAGGGGGGAGCAGTGCTGGCAGGCGGGGGTCGGGGGGAGGCCCGATCAACTCTGGACGCTGCTGGGCAGTGAATTGGGAGGTGAATGCTTCTTTGCAAAGCTGGGGACAGCTGCTGAAGGGTCTCCTGCACACCCTGAAATTCTCTCCTATATTCATATTCTCCCTTTCTCTTTCCTTCTCTCTCCCTTTCCCTCCCGCTCTTCCCTCACCCCCTTTCATCTAGTCAGCGGTCCAGCACACCCCATCTTAATCTCAGCACAATTCTTTCTCTTGTCCCTAACCCCACCCTACACACACAGGTGTGGGGATCTCTCCCCCTCTCTAGCTGCCTCCCTGTTCTCCCTTTCTTAAGAGATAAAATCGTATGGCTTTTCCCCCTTTTTCTTCCTCGTCTGAACAAAGACCGGGTTGGGGCTGAAGGCCTAAAGACAGAGATCACTGGGCAGTGCCTGTCACAGCCCACAGGCCTGGGCTCAGGGATCTCATGGAAGAGACTGTCACCAGGGGAGGGATGTGAGCCTTGTATATAATGGCCATGGATAAGGACACCCAGAGATGCTGACGGGATCCCTACTTTGTAAACACTTTGCTCCCTGCCCAAAGCCCTCCTTCAGCTCCCGGCTCCCACTCCTCTCCCTTGTTTGAGTCCCAACGGACTGAATCGGACAGACCATAAGGAATCATATGAAAGTGAAACACAGCCAGCGTCTCCAAAAGTGGGGTACCATGGGCTCTGGGTTCGAGTTGTTTTGGCAGAGAATGTACAGAGAGACTCACAGGTACCCCAGGTCTGCCGAGGTGGTCATTTAGATTGAACACAAGCCCATTTCTTTCTCCCGGCCCACACTTGTAATTCCAGGCAAATGTTTCCACCTGGCTCTGAACTACCTACAACCACCTCCACAGCATCCACTCTCCTCAAGATAAACACAGGGTCCAGCCCATTCCATGACCAGCGCCTCCCACGATTACCTGTTAAAGCACTCTCCCAGAGAAAAGAACCCCTCCCCCCAAATCCTTCTGCTTAACCTTCACTCCAGGGAATAGGGTTTGTGGTCTGTGTGGGGAGTCTGGGAGTTAGACCTTTTGCAAGCTACCTTGGAGGTCGTTAAAATTTTTACTAATATTGACAGTGCCCTTGACTGGGCGTCATAGCCTTGGCTGTTCTCTGGTGACACAGGATGATAGCCCCCCTGGGAACAATAGGAATAGAAGATCCCTTCAGCTCAGAGCTAAACTACCAACTGTTTGATCCCTCCTACCTCTATTCAGGCCTAGCGTTAAGTGAGTTAGATTGCAGCCTCTGAGAAGAAACCTGACTCCAGCCCACAGCCCTGATTGTCCTGGCTGATGGGAGACTGGGGGCGGGGAAGCTCTGATCCAGAGGAGAAGTAGGAGGTCTCTAAGTCACTAAGCAGTTTGGTATAACTTGTCAGGGCTCCCCTGAGCGCCTGCCAATCCATTCCCTCTCTCTGGCATTCTAAGTATAAAATGGTGGTTCTTGGGACATCTTCTGTGTACACACCATCCCTCTGCTCCAGATCCCGTGCTTAAGGCATTACTGATGCTGACAGGATGCTGTATCACTGTAGCAAAAGTTCCAAAATCCGAATGGGGATTGCATGGCCCCAAGGAGAATAATCCTGTTTTTTTAGTGACCGACTAGCAGAATGTGACCTGATCACAGCACCAGGTCTTGTGTGCCCAGGTGCAGGGTCCCAAACTCTTTTGGTTTTGTCTGGGAGCTGTAGTTCTCAGACCCTGTGCTCCACCTACTGTCTGGTAAGCTTTGGAATCTAACCTAACTGCCACACTGCACCAGAACGTTCACCTCTGCCTGGAGTTCACCTCTTCCCGGGTAAAGTCACTTAAGTTTCTCTCTGAGACATTTGGTTAGCAAACCTGTTGTCAAGGCCCCCTCTGTGCATCACCTAGGAGATGCTATCTCTCCACTTGTCTGTCCTAGAAGACAGTTCCCACAATGCATCTGGACACTTCAGCCAGGGCTAAAGGCAAAGGAGCTTTCTTTTAAGAAAGGAGGAGGGCAGGAGGGTGGGTCACACCAGATCAGTAATGCCTTAAGTATCTTCTCAGAACCAGCTAGAACCAGCTTCTCAGAGGGCCAGGGTTCAGAGAGCTCTAAGGTCAATCCCTTACTTCCTGCAGGAGAAGCCCAGAGAGGTGGGCTGGGGCTGAGGGGTAGCTGGCTAGAGAGGAGAAACAGCCATTTGACTCCATGTGCCTGCCCAGTGGGAGTGAGCCTTCACCTTGGCTCCTAGCTTAGCTCAGGGAGGGCTCTGCACCAGTGCTAAATGAAGGTAGAGCCCAGGGGGGTATCCTGTGATAGCTAGAGGGAGTGGGTACTCCACCAAGCATCCTCCTCCAGTGCTGCTCAACCAGCAGGCTTCTCTCTCATCCTCTGGGCCATTATTCCATTTACCCTGTGGGACGCCTGGCAAACCTATAGAAGCCTCAGTTTCCCTATCTTGCACAGTGACTTCCCTTCCAAGCCTAGTAGGGATCAGCACGGGAGTATCCAGATGTTGTCACTTCAGGTCTCTTTATCTGGGCAGTTTTCAAGGAAGTGGGAAACCTGGTGAACCCTCTTAACAGTGAGTGACACCTGCTGTGCTCACAGGCTCACAGCGAGCATGGGGTGCACAGGTCCAAGAGGCTGAGGGTGCAGCCTGAGCAACAGGTGTGACCTATGACCTCCAGGAGGAGCGCAAAGAGAGGACAATAAGGCTCACAGAGACAGGCCTCACCTCCAGACTCCTTCTGTCCCAGTGTTTCCCAGCCTGTCAGCAACCAGGAAAGGACACTTGAGGGCAAAGCACCTCATTTACCTATGTAGAAAGGCCAGTGGTGTGGCCCTTGATTTACCCCCATCTTATATATGAGGAAAAGGAGACTCAGGGAAAACAAAGGCCTGTGTGAAGAGATGCTACAGGCCCCTTACATGCCGTGGGTAGCTGCACTCTTCTTTCTGGGACACAAGTATACATACACTTGCTACGTAGCTTATAATTCATAATTTCAGTCTGTGTCTAGCAATACTTCAGGGGTTCAGAAGCCACAAGTGGGGAGTAGCAGCCAAATGCCACAGCGATAGAAAGCTCTACTAACACTGCCTGTGCCCAAGGTTGCCACGACTCTCCAAACTGTGACGCATCGTCTATAGTATAAAGTTTTATTGTGCCACATCCATACATAGTTCTTGACACACTTCATATGAATACGTTTTTATATAAACATCTGTTAACACTGTTGTAGAGCAGAAGTGACCAAACCATAGGCCATGACTCATATCCAGCCCACTGCTTGATTTTGTTAATAAAACTTTATTAGCACACAGATTCATTTGGAACGTTATCGTTGGCTGCTCCTAATTTGCATAGGGTGCAGCCACACCATTGATGTCTTTAGCTTCATGGACAAAGTGTGCCCCCTTTTAGATAAAAGTCTCACAGGACAGTCTGACAACCACTGACCTAAAACTCACTTGCAAATGGGGTATCTGAACCGGGAGAACGATCTCTCTCTCTCTCTCTCTCTCTCTCTCTCTCTCTCTCTCTCTCTCGTCTCCTATGAACAAGTTTTCAGGACCCATCCTAACCCAATGGAAATACTGGAGGTAGAGCCTGGGAATCTTTGCATCAAACAGCCTGCCTGGTGACTCTGCTACAGGCTGAGGTTGGAAACCCATGTTATAACACACTCCTAAAAGAAGTGCCAGGAACTGGCGTAGCTAGGATGCTCGTGGGCTTTCATGGGTGATGGAAGACTCTTTGAAACAATGTCAGAAGTGAGGCCATAGGCTGCTTGCTCTTTCTGCAGTGAAACCTCTGAAAGCCCTAACACAGAGCTGTGCCAACCAAGAGATGCACACGTGGATGCCAGGCCCCACTGCCTGCTGGTCCCACCCTCCTGAGGAGCTGTCAGCGTATTTGGAGCTGCCTCCACACATAAACTCATGGACCAGCTGTCTCTTTTAATCTGGTTGCAAGATGAAACCATTAATAGATGTCAGACACATCGGCAATGATCTCTTCATTAATAATTTCCTCCTTTCTGAGGGAAAAAAAAATTAGTAACAAGCAACCATCAATAATTCAGAAATACAAGTTAACCTTTCTATTAGCAGAGTCACCGTGCACACAGTACAAACTCAGAGCCAGGAGTTTTGGCTTGAGTCGTGTTTTGATCGTAGGGATATTAATATGCAGTAGTGCTGTCTGTCAGGACCAAACATAAATAACCCAACTGCAACTTAGAACTCATAAGTATGCTTCAAGTGTGACCTTCTGACCCAGCCATTTGGTTCTGTAAAGGCATGGATCAGCCAATCATATTGCTGTCTAAGACAAGGCCTTTAATGAAGAAATCCATTTTTAGCTGGAGGTCCCTGTGACTAGAAAGATTTCCCCTATGCCCAACTAACCCTGCTGTATGATCCACTCCCGCCTAGGGTTCTTCCCCTTGAGAACAGGCAGCCTGAACTAAGAACGTTCAGACTTCTTTTCGAGGTTGGATGGGCTCCAGGTGAGCACTCCCAATTCCACACACCCCCCTCCCTTTGTCCACCAACCCCAGGCCAGCCCCACCTGGCTCCTTGGTGTATTTGAATGACCCCCTTCAGATGCCCCAGGAGGTCTCAGCATCCGCCCTTCCTCACACCTCCATTCACTCTCCAAGCTACCGCAAACCAGGCACTTTCCCTCTCCAAATCTGTTTCCCCATCTGTGAAATTGAAGTGATTATCCTCACCTCACTGAGCTGATGTGAGAATTAAGTAATGAATGTAAACACACCTAGCATAGGGTCTGGCCCACTCAAGAGATCATTCCCGGCCTTTCTTCCTTCTCCAAGTCTGAGATTCACTATCCTACCCCAAACTTGACTCCTAGGCCAGCTCTCCTACACACCTGGATGACAGCTTAGCATGAAGAGCCAGCTGCCTTCTCTTCGGAGCCAAAACATCAGTACATGGTCCAGACCATTGGCAAGTAGACCTGGGCATCCTGAATTTACAGCTCGGACTGCATCTCTGCATCTTGCCCAAGGGGAGTCTATGAAGCAGCTGCTTCTCTTAATTAAAAAGGAAATGCAGAGATGAGCCATGGAGGCTTGCCACTCACATCTGCCTGGACACTGCTGGACAGTGGGGGATGTCCCCACCCACAGGTGACCCCATCCTCAGCTCAGGCTGAGAGACCACACGACACACTGGGGACAGGGTAGTGTTCATGTCTGGGTCCTGCTTCCAACCAAATGGCTTTTCTGATAAAATTAGGGAGAAAAGCCACAGTTCACATGGCAGCCTGGTGTCCCAGAGTTGGATATGCACCTATTTATTGATTAACTATTGGATTTTTTGTTTTGTTTTGTTTTGATTTTTCCCGAGACAGGGTTTCTCTGGGAAGCCCTGGCTGTCCTGGAACTCACTCTGTAGATCAGGCTGGCCTCAGACTCAGAGATCTGCCTGCCTCTGCTACCTGAGTTCTAGGATTAAAAGTGTTTTCTACCTCTACCTGGCTATATACCTTTTTAGAGCCTGAAAGTCTCTCAGGATTCTCAGCCCTTCTACAAGTCCCTGATTACAAATCTGGATTCCAGAAGGTTCCAGGTAGGGATAGAACTCATCACAATAAAAACCTGAACCTGTTACTCCTGTCTGTCCACTGAACTCCACCTTTAACTCCTGTTTGCTTCTGTCTGAATCCTGCCCAACCCTTCTCACAACCATGATGGAAATTGAGAAGACATTCTACAAGTGGTCAGTCACCAGCTTAGAACCCACACTACAGCCCTGCTGCCTATAGCATGAAGTCCACAACCCTAACTACAGCCAACTGGACCCTCCAGTGGCTGAGCAGCTTGCCTGAGCCCTGCCCTCCCTAACAGCCTCGCCCCAGGGAAGTCTTTGGCAAATAGAGATGGAAGGGCACTCGGAGTACTGGAAGAGCCTAGGCATGTGCTCAGAGACCTGAGAGAGTAAGTGTTCAACATTCCAGGATATACTGAAGGCTTTTCCTGATGCTTGTCTACGCCTCAGTTTTATTTGCTCTATCTCTTGTTCAAACACAGCCTTTACTCCAAGCTGCACAAGACAGATTTCCATCACCTCCCTCTGGGCCTTTGACTATGCAGCCCACTCTTTCTGGTATGCCAGAGTCAAATTCCTTATCTGGGTATCCAACCCCTTCAAGGATCAACGTGGGGGCATTGTCCATGGGCTAGGCTGTCTTAATTTCCCGTCATTTCATTTGTAGGTCTCCCATTTCTAAAATATGTGAGAATGCTAGGATGTGTCTCTCTCACACCCTGGAGTCTCCAACGCCAAGCCCCAACTAACACTTGATAAGCGTTGCTGATGACCACAGCAAGTTTACCAGCCAAGATCAAATGTACTTAGGATGTTATTTTCAACAAGAATAGCCACGCCCATTTATAGATCTGCAAGAAAGCCAAGTCATCAGAAAGGACACGGAGGGTCTCAGATGCATTGAGAAGTTCCAGGGTGACACTTTCCAGATCTCTCAAATCCTAGGAGACAAGTACTCTTGGAAATAACTCAGTCACCTCATGGTCACAAACCCAGGACTTCAGGGAAAAGTCTGGATGTTTGTCCTATGTGTCAGACTGGGCCCAGGGAAAGGTAAAGGACACAAGATGACGGCTCTGCTATTCAGGTTGACACTGACCCAGCAAAGATTTTACTGCGGTCGTGCTGCCTGAAGCACCTCACAGAGAACAGCTGTGATAAAGGCTCAGAGCTTTTGGTAGCCTGCCTTCCCATGATTCGGAGTCTTCTCCCAGTGTGTCGTTTTTTCCTCTCCCTTCCCCCACCCACCGTTTTATTTCTCCTCTTTCCTCTCTGTGTCTGAGCTCTCCTTCTTTGTGTGAGTAGTTAGAGACCCTGGACAATGGTCTCTGTGAATACAGTCTTCACAGATTGGTACCCTCAGCACAAAATGAGACTTCCAAGAATTGGAAGGATGTCTCTGGTGGTGGAGGACCTGAGTTCCATGTGCAGAATCCACACTTAGAAAAGCAAAGCCAGATATAGGGGCTGGCACAAAGGCTCAGTGGAGAAGGACACTTGCCTGGCAAGCCCAGAGACCTGAATTTGATCTGAAGAATCCATAGAAAGGTGGGAAGAGCTGACTCCACACAAATTTGTCCTCATATGCCGTGATATGTGTTCAAGTGTGTCCAAACACACACACACACATACACACACACACACACACACACACACGTGCATGTGAATAATAATATAAATTAAAATAACTAAAAATAAAATGGAAAGGCCAGAAGTAACAGCATATTCTTGTAACTCCAGCACTGGAGGCAAAAACATGGATTCCTAAAGCTTCCTGAGCAGCCAGCCTAGCCTCCTTGATGAGTTCCCAGGCCAGTGGAGACTTTAACAACAACAACAGAATTGTGGACAGCATCAGAGGAACAATAATACAACACACACACACACACAGAGTGAGACTTCATGTACTACTCTCTCAAATGCTATTCAATAAACTGACCCAACGAAGACACTAATTGGCTGATTTGGTTCACCCTCTACTTCCTAAACAGATGGATTTGCCAAGAGAGGGAGAGGGCACACTATAATCAGCCAGCCTAAACAATTATCCACCTCTAGGTACCGCAGTCAGTCTCCATAATGACTAAGCTCACAGGACTGACCAGAGCAGGGAGGATATTTTTCTTCAAGCATCCCAAGACAGTCTGGTACCATAGTCAATTTACCTTATTTACAAGTCATAAACCCCTGTAGTATGTGGTGAAAATATGTAGTCAGTTATCCACGGTCTATACCCTCTTTCTCCTCTTCTCCATGTAACATTCACCCCAAACTCCATACCTACAAAGACTGTATGGTTTCTACCCAGCCTCCCTTTCCTCTCTATCTGAAGCATGGATGCTCTCTTTTCAAAACTGTTTTCAACAAGCCAGCGACTCCACAGCGAACTCAATAGAATAAATACGATTCTTATGTTCCAGGAAACATTTTTTTTTCCTTAAGAACTATTTTATTGTGCTATGTAGACATACATTTCACCCAGAATGCTGGCAGTGAATCTATTACCTGTCCATGTGACCCAGCTCGGAGAAAGGTGGAGAACTCTCAAACACATAGAGATGGCTAACTAGTATCACAGGTCAGGACCGACACATTTAGTCAAGCCATTCTCCTGTCACAGAGACTGTTGACAGATCATTATTCGAAAAGCTTAAAAAAAAATGGCAATAACTGAAGGCAACTCGTTGAAATGGAGGTGAAGAACTGAGGTTGTAAACTTAGCATATAAAAACACACAAAACCCTGCCACCTGGAAACACAGAGACCAGCTGCCTTATCTGCCAGCCTGTCCCCAGAGTGGCACACTCAGTGTCTGGCTTGAAGACAGGGTAGGGTACCCTGTGCTCTGAGTAGAGGACTGAACTTTGCAGAGATGTGTAACATTCCTTTACTGGAAACACTGTAATCACTCTCTGCCACTGAAGCCTAAAGATGGATCATCTCCGGGCTCTTCCGGTTGGTTCTCCTTCCACTCCTGAGCTGTTGGTAGTCAGGAGTTTCCGTGTTCTTCTTCTGAGCCATGTGGTCTTTCCAAAATTCACCTACTATTCTCATTTATAGGTGAGGGAACTGAGGCCACAAGACATTCAATAGGTAGGGGCTGATGCCCGTTTTAAGTTTGATTTTCCTTTCAGCAGATCCTGTACCTTTAAGTCACTGGGATGGCATCTCCCATATCATGGGCCAGGCATGTCAGATCAGAAGGGATCACAGAGCCCAAACATCTCAACCTCTTTTTCATTTTACAGACATTTCTATAGATCCCGGCAATATGCAAAAACAAATAGGATCCAACTTAGACAGCAGCAGGAGAATGTGCCCGTCATAGCTAGGACTGATTTTATTTTTCCTCGGCCCTTGCTTTCTGGATGTCTCAGCCCTCAGTGATACACAGCACTATCCTCTGACCCAAATAACCATCATCTTTATAAAAGCAGCAGTGTCTGCTTGCAGACATCCTCAAGGCTGAGCTCCGTGGGCTGCTGACATTCTCTCACTGAAGGAAGAGAGGCAGAGTTACTGGGCTCTCACTGGAGCCTCCGGCCCCTCCCAACCATTTGTATGCAATTGAGCCTTAAGTACACGTGGCCTCAAAGCAGGTTAGAGACCAGGGGAAAGGGGCTTTATCTATGCAGCTTGGGGATCCATATCTATTCTTGGTTTAAACTTCCCGATACATCTTCTTTGGGAATCACCACATTCTTGTGCATAATCCCTTACCTATGCTCTCTGCAGAAGCCCAATAAACTTGTTTCCCATGGGGTGAAATTTGGTGGAATCATGCCCTGGGTTGTTGTCAGGGACTTTAGGAGAAGAAGGGAGATATTGTTTGCCTCTCCCCTGGGAAAGGAATTTTAGCAATACTCACCTGCCCCGCAGACAACCGAGATGTACTCATGATCACAGAAAGCACCCGGTACCAAAAACAGGTCCCCAAATTGACAAGGGTCAATGCCACCCCAGGGCCTGGTGGAGTCAAAGTCTCTCCTTCTGGAGCCTAGATTTGAGAGAGAGAAGTCCATCTGTCTAATCCTTGTTTTCTGTGGGGCTATCAGTGCTCCCACCAGTGTCTTAAAATGAAATGCATGAAATTGTGCAACCTCTTCACAGTCGCGTGTCTGTATCCTGATAGGATCCCCCAAAACAATCAGCAATCGAGAAACGTTAAATATTTCCTCACAGCTAATCATGAGCCCCGCCCCGCCCCCTTCCCTTCCCTCCTCTAACTCTTCACACAGGAATTTATTTCCTATTTGAAAGCCAATCTCACTGGTTATTAGATATTCTCCCTGCTGTCACTATCAGTAAATTATTAAACAGCTGACCAAGCTTTGTTTTAAAATGATTCTCTTATGAAGCTCGGTGATATATTTGCCATGAATACTGAATGGCGCCCAGGTCTCTAAGGATACAGGAATTATTCCTACTTACTACCTTTAGCAAAATGTGTAGCAATTAGCAGTGAGGACTTGACTTGGATCACAGTGAGCAGAGATACCTGTAGCTCATCTCCCATGGCTTGCTTCCTTTGTGATCATCCTGGCTGGGAGAAGCATGTCGGCATCGAGGCCATGTTACAGGGCTGTGTGAACACTTGCTGTCCTCATTCCTCGCCTCATTTCTTCACTTGCCACCCCTAAGCCACACCTGTGGAAATCCACTTCAAGAAAAGAAATCTGAGCTGTAAAGATGGCTCAGTGGTTAAGAGCTCTTGCTGCTTTTCTAGAGGACCCAAGTTTGATTCTCAGCGCCCAACCTTGTATCTTCCTATAACTCCAGCTCCAGGGAATTTGATGCCCTCTGGATACAAATGTACAGACACACACACACTGAGATACACTCAATCACAGACACATACACACTCATACACTTACACATGTACACACAAACATGTACACAGACTCATACACTTACACACACATACACAGACATACACATACTCAGACACACTCAATCACAGACACACACTCATACACTTACACACACATGTACACACAAACGTGTACACAGACTCATACACTTACACACACACACACACACACATACTCAGACACACTCAATCATAGACACATACACACTCATACAAACTCATACACTTACATACAAATACACTCAGATACACTCAATCACAGACACATACACAGTCATACACTTACACACACATGTACACACAAACGTGTACACAGACTCATACACTTACACACATACTCAGACACACTCAATCATAGACACATACACACTCATACAAACTCATACACTTACACACAAATATACTCAGATACACTCAATCACAGACACACACTCATACACTTACACACACATGTACACACAAACGTGTACACAGACTCATACTCAGACACACTCAATCACAGACACATACACACTCATATACACTCATATACTTACACACAAACACATACACACAAACACACACACACACACATAGACTTTTTTAAAAGAAAAGCCTGATTGAGAGCAAGAAAATACCATGTCTGTATAAGTTTGTCCGGCTATCGAATGGAAGTCACCAAGGACTCTGTAATGAGGGAAACAGGACCTGTCATCAAGTCAGTGCTCAAGACCAGGGGCTTCTTGTTTCCACTGGCCACTCCATTCATGCAGATGCACTGTGTTGTGAGCAACAGAGGAAAAACAGAGCCAAAGAGGAAATAAATATATTGGCTTCTCTCACCAAACAGCAGTTGATGAGTGAAGATCTAACCATGGAAAATAAACATGCTTCAGATCCTTACAACAGAAGCCATTCAATGCAGGAAAGTAGGTATGCAGATGATGAGGGAGGTGAGAGATGGGTAGGGGGCACTGGCAGGTAACCCAGACATGCCAGGGGGAAAGCAGTTAAGAAGGCAGGTCTGAGAGACCAGGAAGGTATTAAGGCATGAAAACCAACACCTGGCCAGGTGTGGCCAGGAGAAGCTGGAATCAACAGGTGCTGGAGAAATCACCCAGAGCAGAGACAACAAGGGGGATATTCTTGCTTCTCCCCTCCCTTGCCCCTCTGCATCCAACAAGGGTCTTCCAACAGCCAAAGCACTAGAAGCCAGCTAAGAAAGCAGTCTGGGAAAAGTCAGCAGCTGGGCACAGCCTCTCTGCATATGGAGCCAAGCAGGAAAAAGGAGAAAGCATGGGATTGAAGATAGATAGGTCTGTGACCAAGCCAAACCCAAAGGGCAGTGGAAAAGCCAGCCTTGGAAACCAGTTGGCCTTAATGGGGCTCTGCCTCTGCTCTATTCGTTAGCAGAGTCTTCTAGCTATGCTAAACTGTCAAGGCACAGAGTGCATGTCTGAGGGCATCCATCCATCCTCCCAAGTCCAAAACCACACTTTCCTCCTCCACCATTACCAGGAAAAATCCCAGTTGGTCATATGGACATCCCTTGAACCAAAGCTGAGTGATGGACCACCAGGATTTGCCTACCTTGATCATGTGCCCATCCAAATGGCCACAGAGCTTAAATTTGTTCTGAAAATCAAGGGGAAATTGCAGGGAGAAGGGGACATGAGTTCTTCCCTCCAAACAGAGTGAGTCTGTTCTCACTCCCAGAAGTCACTGCGAGATTAAGAGAATGTGATAGCCATTATTCCTGCATAGTGAATATTTTCAGTTCCTTTTCCAGGGACACTTGCCTATCCCCTTGACATGACCCAGGAGCTTTCTTTGACCAGCAAACCCTTTCAGATGGAAGTTTTGTAATCATCTCTGTCTTTGTTTTTACCATGTTTCACACAGGAGCTGTCCCATCAGCCTCAGCCCCAGAATGAGAAAGACATTCTGGGCTCCCTGCCAATGTGGTAGGCTCCAATAAATAAACAAACCTTTGTGCTTTAAGCCACAACAGTTTAGGAGTCCTTTGTTACTGCAGCATAACCTGGATTATCCTGACTGGTTCTGTGAGAAAGATACTCAAAACAGTGAATCTGTTGAGCTGAATACCAAGGCATTTGCCAATCTAAGTAGCCCTAAACACTCATATCAAACAGCCATATATTAGTAGAAGCCAGAGGAAGAAATTATACATTGCTTGTTATTCTCGGTGGCATCAACGGCTAAGTCGCCATCCCTATCTTCCTCACAGCACTGGTTTTGCCCAGCTTGATAATGATAGCTGTAGTTAAAAACTACCTACCATTCATTGATCATTTGTCATATGTCGCACACCATATAAAGTATTTACAATTCTATGTGATAGGCATTCTTATCCTCAGATTTCAGATGTTAAAACCAAAACCCAGAGCAACAATCTTAACATGCCCAAAGCCATATAGTATCCTATTCAAGAGCAAATGTTCTTAACTACTGTCCTTCAGACCATCCCACAAACATCTTCCCACATAAGACAACCTGCCCCCACTGGGTTGCACTGGCCTCGTTCTTTCCCCCAGATACTCTGGTCAGTCCTGCCTCTGATTATAGGGGATCTCAAGAGGCCTTGGTTGGAGGATACTGGGACAGCTATTAGATCAATCTGATCAATGATCCCATGAAGGCTCTGAATATCTAAACACTGTTTTCTGGGCCCTTCCAATCTTACTCTTAGCTAGTTTCCTAGTCTAAAGACAGGGCCCTGTCTCACTTCAATGCAGTGATTCTCAACCTTCCTAATGCTACAACTCTTTAATACAGCTCTTCATGCTGTGGTGATCCCCAACCATAAAATAATACCGTTGCTATTTCACAACTGTAATTTTGCTACTGTTCTGAACCACAATGTAAATATTTTTGGAGATAGAGGTTTGCTAGAGGGGTCATGACCCTAGGCTGAGAGCCTCTGCTCTAGTGTCTGAGTTCCTGCTTCAGTGCTACCTAATGCTGGGCTTCATCCTGTAGTCGACTTCTGGGTCTGACTTATCACCCACTCCAGCTGTAGCTACTTCGGCCCCTACCACAGCCAACCAGATTTACCTCTGCTGGATTTCCCGTGCACCTAGTAGTGTTTTTATCAACTTGACACAAGCTAGAGTCATTTCAGAAGAGGGAAGCTCAACTGAGAAAATGCCACCAGCAGATTGGCCTGTGAACTGGAGCCTTTTCTTGAGAATTCTTGTGGATTTATTTATTTGTTCATTTATTTGTTTACTAACTTTGGGGGGGGGGGGTCTTGCTGTATAGCCCAGGCTGGCCCTGAAACTGGCAATACTCCTGCCTCAGTTTCCTGAATTGGGATTATAGGCTACCATACTAGTTCACCATACACTTAACACACACCATGCTCTCTCCCTTGTCAGCATTAAAGGGTAGGAATGGACTGTAAGGAGTATACCACATAGCTCTGGAACTCTGTCAGAAAATTACATTCTATGTGAATGCACACATGTGTGAGCATGAGTGCATACTAGTGCCCAAAGAGGCTGAAGTTACTGGTGTTTGTGAGCTGCCAGACCTAGGTGCTAGAGCTTAGGTCCCTTGGAGGAATAACACGTGCTCTTAACCCCCAGAAGTTGACATTCTTGGCATGAAGGTGCTTTACATCTTTGAATGAGCAAGTCACACAGAGGACAGGCAATGAGAATACAGAATATACAAGGTCTTAGACACTGTTCTAGTGCTGCTAAGAAGACACCATGACCAAGGCAATTCTTATAAAAGAAAGCATTTAATTGGTGCTTGCTTACAGTTTCAGAGGCTTTGTCCATTATCATCATGGCAGAGAGTATGGCTCTGCAGGAGTAGCTGAGAGCTGCATCCTGATCCACTGGCCAAGAGAGAGGGACTGGGCCTGGCATGGTCCTTTCAAAGTCCACCCCTAGTTAGATATACTTCCTCCAACAAGGCCACTCCTCCTAAGCCTTCTAATCCTTTTCAGAGAGTGTCATTCCCTGATGACTAAGCATTCAAATATATTAGCCTATGGGGGCCATTCTTATTTAAACCACCATACACAGTATTATAGTACTTTCTCAGTCACCCTGTTCCTACACCCACAGCTCCAAGAACTCTGCTTTCCTGACCTTGCTCTGTTCTGAGCGTTTACTGTTTGTTAGTAGAAGTGGGCTACACTTCCACATTATGCTAGTCAGTATATGTCACTACCTAACAGTACCCAAGCACAAGAGTAAGGTTTTTTTCTTTGTCATACCTTGTTCTTCATTCGGGGATATGTAAAGGAAGCTGGCACAAAGACACTGGAATCCCAGACATACTTAAAAGGTGGACCAATGAGGTATGCAGATGGATGAAAGGAGACCACTTGAGGAAAGCACAGCAGTCATGACAACTGCACAGTTAATACAAATAGACATCTGGGCATGGATCAAAGGTAGTGCCTGCCTTTGATCCCAACACTTGGAAAGCAGAGACATGGAGATCTCTGTGAGTTCAAGGCTAGGCTGGTCTACAGGAGTTTCAGGACACTCAAGAGTACATAGTGAGACTATGTCTCAAAAGGAAAAGTTAAGAAAAACAAGATCAAGTGGAGAGCCACAGCTGAGATCACTAGGTAGCCAATATGTGTGCTGTTTCAATTGTAGGAAATAAACTGGCCCTTATTTGGTTGACAGTGGTTAGGATTGTCTTTAACAAACTCACAACTACAAGCTATTAATTCCCATGATCGAGTCCCACCACAGAATTTGATTCCTTTGCACCTGGCAGAGGATGGAGGGAAATCCTACTGAAAGACCTGGGAATACCCACACACATACTTTAGCTACATGGGCAGCTCTCTAACTTTCATGCTGGAATTAGATCTACCCACACCCCCCATGATTCTTCTGTTGCATTTTGCTTCCTGGGACTATCAACCAGGATTCCATGAAACCATGTGAATCCAACATGAAGTCACAGCGAGGGTGCCTGGAGCTGGAGAAACAAGTGGCATTTGGGAAATGCAAACACTGTCATTACCTCTGCTCCTAAGGGGTACATCTATGATCCCAGGATTTAGGAGGCTAAGGCAGCAAGATTGTGAGTTTGGGGTCAGCCTGGACAGCATAGTGAAAACATGAGTTACAAAAACTAAGAGAACCGGATGACCAATGGGGGAGATGGTCCCCAAAAGGCCAAAGAGCATTCTCCGGTTCCAACAAGTCAATCCAATATTTTAATTAATGATCACATTTACAGATGACTCTAGAAGCCAGGAATAAAACACAATATATCCACTCATTAGAAGAGAGAAGATTCTATAAAGATTTGGGGCCATTCAACTTCAAAGGTCCTGGCTGCATAACAATCACTCCGTCCTCAACTTCTGCACCAGGCGAGCCTCGAGTGGAAACATTTTCTATCGTCAGGAAAGTATTCTGTTCGGTGGAATCCGTTTCTCGATAAGGCAGTAATTACTGGAACAATTTTAGTAGGTACAAAAGCATTTTTAACGGTTTTAATTATTCAAAAGCCTGACTAATTATCTAGTCCATGGATCAGAGGCCAAAGGGGGATAAACCGTATAAAAATGGTTACCATGGCAGGGAGAAGGGAGAATTCAGTCAGCTTCAAACGGGAAGCTACCCTGTGACTTGGTAGTGAGGACTGTGTCCTGATGTGTTTGCTGAGGATGGACTCTGGCCTGGATCTTAGGAGACATGGATTCTGTTGCATCACTGACCTTCACTTTAGACCGACGGACTTCCCCTCATCAGTATTAAAGGATAGGAATGGACTGTAGGTGGGGGTGGGGGGACATATGGCTCTGAAACTCTATCAAGAGCTGACATCCTATAATTTCATAGTATTCTATATATGTGTGAGTGTATGTATGTACTCATATGCATTGATGCATATGGGCATAATTATTAGCCATAATATAGGTCAGTGTGTGTGTGTGTGTGTGTGTGTGTGTGTGTGTGTGTGTGTGAAAGTGTATGTATTCACTCACATACAAGCATGACAGAGAGGCTGAAGTTGCAGGTATTTGTAAGCTGCCAGACCTGGGTGCTTGAACTTAGGTGCTTTGGAGAAAAAACACATGCTTTCTCCAGCCCAAGGACTGTCTTAAACTATAAACTTCATCGATTTTTCACACCCCGAGGACAATGAAAACCAGAAGTTGTTCACAAAGTTGCAAAGGCACTGGTCATATCTGAAGCACAAGAAGGAGTTGGACAGGCATGTAGGGTGGGTTAACATGGGAGGTGACTGGCAGAATGTGACAGGGCTTCTCTGGTAATGAGTATGTTCCTTTGCAGATGTCGACTTTGGGGTTAAGAAAAGCCATTCTCCTTCCTTGATTATTTATCGAACACCTGATATAACGGAGTGACTTTCTCATACTGGAACTAACTTCTGCTCACCCCACTCACACCCGAGACCCACAGTCCTTCCATTGCATTTTGCTGCCCAGGATGGAAGAGAGAATCTTGTGTGTTTTGGAGACACCCAAGGGATTAGAAGGAAGGGTGATTAAATCTGACATGGGCGTAATTAGCCATAATACAGGGCAGACTGTGGCCCACCGTGGAGGAACACAAAGCATTCAGGAAGTTACATAAATGATTGTTTTAGACTTAAGAGAGAAAAGAAGGTTTGGAGGCAGGAGGACCTTGGAAGGAAGAAGGCAGTTTTAAGTAAAGAGGAACTTGGAAGCTGAAGCAGGTGGGGTTTGCATAGTGATGCGATGCTGCCTCTGTCCTGTGTCCTGTGTCAGGTGTTAAAGACAAAGCCATGACTCTCCATCTTACCCTGACCAAACTGTCCTCACTGAGTGCAAAGTCAGGGCTACGTGAAGAGAAGAGATGAGAAGAGATGGTGTTGATTCCTGTTCGTCCACAAAGATCCCCCTTCCCCCCCCCCCCCCCCCCCCCCCCCCCCCCCCCCCCGCCAGGCCAGTTTGTTACAACAACATAGCATGACCAGACTGCCCTCCAGCACTGAATGAAAGGCCCATTCAGTGATGGCTTGACTAAACAATAAGCAGATCTTTGTCACATCAGCCACAAAGTAACATCTATTCTGATGGAAGCTATCAACACATCCAACATCCGATTCACATTGATAGAATTATCTTCCATGAAACCACTCAGTCTTCTAGCTACCAGGACGGTACCAAGGTCTCATTGAGTTTCCATTGTCTCAAAGAAAAGATTTTAAAACACAAAGAAAATCCAGCCTAAATTAAGTTATCACAAAGAACAGGGGTCTTACCTCACTGCTGGTCCTGCTTTTTAAGGAGTTCTCATTCTGTGCCAGGGGATGTTCTTCTTGTAGCAGCATAACAAGCTCACTTAATCTTAGCTGCCCAGAGATGCCCTCTGTGTGCCCCTTCCCCCTGTGTCCACCTGTCAGCCCCTGCTTTGCTTTGCCTATGGGTTTTTTCTACCTTCCAGCATCCACCTTGCATGGCAATCCCTAAGTACCAGGCACTGGAACACCTCCTCTCTTCGCTGTTGCATAGGCACAGGTGTGCACTCACACACTAATTTCTAATGAAGGAGGCAGCCTTCAGCTAAGGATGGGTGGGGTCTTGTGAACAAACAACCTGCTCCAGCGTTGTGTGTCACCGAGGGGCACACAGAGTCTCACAACATCCTCAGCAGGAGTATGTTCCAGTCATGCAAGGCATTGCCTTGCTGACTGCTACACCATTTAATGACTGTTCTTTTTCTGGTCTCCTTTCATGTGTCCTCTGTTCTGTCTTCATCTCCAAGATGACCATCTGCCTTTAAAGCCATGAGTTAAGGTCTTTGCCCCAAGGGAATCCAGAGCCAGATGCTGCCCTATTAGGGAGGAAGGTATTTATTGACACCCTTAGTTTAGACCAAAAAAGAAATGGAACCAGAGAAAGGTTGGATAACTTGTGGAAGATCACAGGACTGGAAAGAGACAAACCTTGGCGCCAAACTCAGGCTCTAAAGTCTGTGTGGTAAACCCACCGCTCCTGGGAGAACCACACAACCACAGAGGAGAGCTCTGGCTGCATTTCCCTGGCTCTAGGAGACAGACTTCAGGGCTAGGTGGATGAATACACCCTTTCCCTTATTCATCTCCAGTCCTGTCTTAGAGATTCCAGTGCATAATTCCGAAGAGTGCTTGAGCAGACATTTGATGTGATTCTCAATGCAGTGGCAGCCACAAGGTGATCCATCAGCCAGCTCTTTGACAGAGAATTGATCTCCAGGGTCAGGAAGTAAACCTCCTATTTATGTAAGATGCTCTTGGCATGCGCCCTCTGAGTAGCACACAGAAGATAAAGCGCAGTCAATGGCAGTCTTTGTCCATGAGTTTGTTATGGCAAGAGAGGCATGTGAGGTACTCCACTAGCACTCCGGATATTTGCCCTGTCTTTTCTGTTTTCTTTCTTTTTTCCGTATTATAAACACTTTGTCTTTTCTTTCACATCTCCCAGACATCTTCCGATCCCAGCATCTCCACCCAACATCACAGAAGCAGAACGAATACTCACGTAGTTCTCTGACCATCCACCATGTTTTATCTCCAACTGATCTCTCTCTGAATTTCCTACTCTGTTTCATGTCTATCTGAGTAGTTTCAGAACCACGGATTGGTGAAAACTGAGTTTCTCAGCACTTTCTTTCCTCTGCACCCGGAGAAAGGTCTATTGTAGGAAATTCTCTGTGAGATTCATTGATTGTTGGCACTAATGAAAAGAAGAAGAAAAAAGAAAACTTTCTTCCCTTACAGCTATTTCAAAGATCTTAGATAATGATAGTAGAAAATAACCCCCAAAATGAGAAGAGCAAGATGCAAAAGTTTAATACCAAGCCTATTTTGTCATCCTAAAATCGTACCCACTTTGCTTTTTGTAGTGAAATTTGAGCTGTTATGATGGGAACGGAGAGATGTGCCTATGTTTACCTAAAGAGTACAGTGTTTCCTCAATCCATTTCTTCACCATGGCAAGGTTTGCTGTTCTTTGTTCATACCTCATACAAATCAAAATCAGACTTCTGTTTTCTTCCTGCCTTTCATGTTGACAAACAGATACAACTAGGTTTTTTTTTTAAGCTAGAATGGAAGGAAGAAAAAGGAGAGAGATAGAGGGAAGAAGGAAAGAATAAAAGAGGAACAATTGCCCACAGAGGAGGGTCTCTGGGATCCCCAACTGGAACTGCACCATTGACCATCAGTGATTAAAAATGCAACAGGCAGGCTAGAGAGATGGCTCAGTTGTTAAGAGCACTGACTGCTCTTACAGAGGTCCTGAGTTCAATTCCCAGCAACCACATGGTGGCTCACAACCATCTGTAATGAAATCTGATGCCTTCTTCTGGTGTGTCTGAAGACAGCTATAGTGTACTCATATACACAAAATAAATACATAAATCTTTAAAATAAATACAACAGTCATCCAATGCCTTCAAGGCATCTGAGTCAATCACTCATGTAATGACTTATCCTAGGCCACACCCATCTTCCTCTTCCCAGCATCCCAGTTAACTAGACACTGGTGAGTGTACTTCATCCATCACTATATCCTGGAGTTCTGATACATGAAATCTAGATTCTGAGAGGCCCAGAGGCGAGTCCTATACTATATTCTCCAAAAGAGGCTGCTCTGCACTGTATAACAACCCTGGATCACAGAGGCTCTGAACAGCAGAAGTGTATGTCCTGTTCATACACTTGCCTGGTATAAAAATACTAAGATCTCTGCCCCAAGGTGTCCTCACTCAGGGACCAAAGCTACCAGAAGCTCCATCTCTGCTCTCCCATGACCACTAAAACAGAAAAGGGGGCAATGAAGATGTGGGGAGCCAACAGAAGGCGGCTATCATCCTTGCAGCCATCTTGAGCCATATACTCTGACAAGAGATTTGATACAATAGCCTGCAACAGCTGAGCACACTCTGATAACATCTTGTTTTAGATACCCAGGATCTTCCCTTGGGTGTGTGAGACTTAAGGGCTGACTTAGAGATCAGATTTAAAGATAAGACCTAAGGGTGTGACTTAAGGGTGTGACTTAAGGGTGTGGCTTAAAAGTGAGACATATAAAAGGCGAGAGGCAGACAAAAGAGTTCAGTACAACTTGGAGTAGGAATTAAGCATTGAGGAAGAAGACACTTGGACTAGAGAACTCAGAATTATTATTAACTATTAGGCACTTGGAGTAGGCACTTGAGACTTGAGACAGGCAACTAAGATTTAGACATTAGGCACTTAGCACTTGGAGAAAGAACTTGGAATTTGGAGGCACTAGGGACTAGGAACTCAAGACTTGGAACTTGGACTAGGAACTAGGGACTTGGAAAGAAGAAGAGAGACTGAAGAATAAACGGGTTTGAATCACACTCTGTCTGGTCTCCATTCTTTGAGTCCGTCCTCACTCTCTCTCTTGCTGAACCCCGACCCAAGGACCGGAGCAGCTTGGGGCAGTGAGGGCTCTAACACTTAGCCCCCAAGGCTTTGGCAGTGCAGGTTCCAACATTAACAGAGCAGTCCAGACATTTTGGCCCCCAAACGTGGGCTAGTGCAGTTCTCAACATGAAGTCACACAATGGCCCTTAAAGATTTTTCACCTGGAAGTGACACAGGTCACTCATGTCTCATTAGCCACACAAGCCTCAGCATTAACTTAGTTCAAGGAGGGAGTTAATCACTTGTGGTTCAGAAGAGAGAACCATCGAATGTTGAGTGGTCAGAGGTGCCAACCATCATATTCCTTGACACGGGGGAGCATGCCATCTTTCAAAGATGCCAGTGGCAAATAAATAAGAACTTAGTAGTCCCCTTGCAGAAGAACAAATTAAATGCCAAAAATTTAAAAACATTAAAAAAAAAGGTTCACCTAGGGAGCTGAACCTTTTTAAATGAGCACAATTTGTCAGATAAGAACACTGAGAATAGCAGAGACTCAAACACTGAATAAGACCCAGCCTAGCATTTGGGTATAGACTTGAAAAGTGGTGCTTAAAGGTCAAGAAGACATGAGTTAGGTTAAGGAGATGCCTCACACAGGCCTGCTAGCCTGCACTCCGCATCCCAGAACATAGGACCTGTGGTCCCAGCACTCTTGTAGAATACGGGAGACAGAGGCTGGAGACTCCTAGAGAGCTCATAGGCCAACTAGCCTGGCTTACACAGAGGCAAAGTGACTCTCTCAAACAAGGTAGAAAAGTGAGAACTAATATCCAAAGGCTGCCCTTTGACCTCCACATGTGTGCAGTGACATGTGCATGTCACACACACATACACACACACACACCAAATTTTAAGAAAAAGGAGGAGGGACAGCAATGGTGGTGGTGGTGGCAGTGGCAGCAAGAAGGCAAAAGACAACACAAGTCAAACATGGAGGCTTACAGCTTTAATCCAGAACTCAGAAGTAGAGGCAGGTGGATCTCTGTGAGTTCAAGGCCAGGCTAACCTGGTCTACATAGTAAGATCCCGGCTAGTGTGAGCAGCACAGTGAGACCCTGTTTTGTGTTTTTGTTTTTCTTTCTTCCTGAAAGACAGAGAGAGAGAGAAAGAGAGAGAGAGAGAGAGAGAGAGAGAGAGAGAGAGAGAGAAAAGAGCAATGAGCCGTGATCCGTCCATATCCTTCTATATATTTCCAGGATTCCCAAAGACAGCACACTTACAAGTGCTCAAGTTCTGTATACAAAATGGCACAGAGCTTGCACAGAACCCAGCACATACTCCCACATGGTTCAAATGATGGGGACCTGTGAGATTAGCCTGGTTGAGCAGTCAAGGCAAGGCCACCACCCTTTCTGATGTCCACCTCCGCAGGGTTTCAGTGCTGGTTGTCCGGTTGTCAGGTGTATAGTGAGCCCTCTAGTGGATGCCGTTGGAACTCATCCTGAGCCTCTCAGCCTGTTAGTCACCTTTGTGGATGCTCACAGCTGCCTTCTAACGGTGGAACACGCCCCTGGCCTTGGCCTCCAGCAGCACATGTCTTAGACTGTCTCTACCAGGAACCACTTTGGCTTTGGGCTTTGGAGTTACAGAGATGTGAAAATCCCAGGATCTATGTGTCCCTGGAGCTGCTTTCCACCAGGACCAGTGGACAGTGCACCCAGGGTATGAAGATGCTGCTTGCCTGCTGCAGGGCACCCTACAGAGTTACACTCAAGCTTCCCCTGTGGGACTTTGTCCTGAAGTCACACCCAGCTTGGCCCCCCCGCCCATTCTGCAGCCATGGCCGCCTCTGTCTGTCTTTTCCCCGGTGTACTTTCACTTACAAACGCATGCCCATTCCGAGCTGTGTTTCTCGGGAAGTGCTCATACAGCAGCATGTGAGCCTGGACCTTTAAAGGACTCTGGGGATTCAAGCAGTGAATAAGGTACAGGCTGTTTTCCAAGGAGTTTATGGCGACGTGTACAGAAAAAATGTATACACAAACTATTCCAGTTGTGTGTGATCATGCTGGAGCAGGGATGGAAATAATGTTAATCTGAGGTAGGGATGGAAGGTGTGACAGCCAGTCTTTATGTTGACTTGACCCAGGCCAGAGTGTTCTTAGAGGAAGAAACCCCAATTGAGAAAATGCCTCCATCAGATCAGGCTATAGGCAAGCCTATGGAATATTTTCTTAATTAGTGACTGATGCGGGAAGGCCCGCCACATTTTGGATGAGAACATTTCTAGGCTGGTGGTCCTAGGCTCTACATGAAAGCCGGCTGAATAAGCCATGAGGAGCAAGCCAGGAAGCAGCACCCCTCTGTGGCTTTTGCATTACTTCCTGCCTCCAGATTCCTGCCCTGTTTGAGTGCCTGTCCTGACTTCTTTCAATGATGAACAGTGATATGGAAGTGTAAGCCAAATAAACCCTTTGCTCCCCAACTTGCTCTTGGTCATGGTGTTTCATCACAGCAACAGTAATGCTGACTAAGACAGAGAAGGCTTCATACAAGAGCTCAACCTTGGACTGGCCCCTTAAGGATCAATATGATTTGGTTGAGGGAAAGGCAAGGAAGAGTACTGTAAGCATGGAAACAGTCGGTCAGCATCAAAAGGCACAAAGGGAATGAGAAACGGGCATGGAGAGACAGCTGGCGTATAATGGTGGAAGAGACCGTGGTAAGCAATCCACAGGTAACTGTGAGCCATCTAACGGTAGCCAAGCAGGAGGAGCAAAGAGGGACCCCAAGGAAATGGTTCTACAGCTGATCATCAAGAGAGGACAAGCACCCTCAACTTGTGCTCCCAACCCACCAAGATCTCCCAAGGGCAGCATTTGCTACTGTCAAGTCTGACAGCATCTGAAATCTGCAGTTACTCTCACTCCTGAATCTCTAACACACACACACACACACACAAGTGGCTTCCGAGAACAGATCAGGAATCAGAAGACTGAACAACACGGTCTAGGAAGTAGTTTAGTTTGATTCTCCCAAAAGCAGAATCTGTTACAAGGATTTAGGCACCTGAAATTTCCCAGAGATCATCATCAACAACAAAATATATGAGCAGAGAGGTAGGTACATGAGAAAGGAAGAACGATCACCCAGACTTGGGGTGTCCCTGAGCATGTTGCCGTTGCAGGCAACAGGCATGTAAAACCAAGAGCTGTGGAGAACAGAAGGCAAGAATGGCCTAAATGTTTCTCTCAGTCTCATCAGCTGCTGGCTGAAGGAAGCTCCCAGTGGATGTTGATTCTCTGGGAGCTGGCAAAGGGCCAACAGGTACATAAAGAACCAGGTCAGTAGGCTACTGTACCCCAAACAGGATGAACACACTCAAATAAGGCACCTTCATGCATACCCCACTTGCCTCTTGTGCTCCCCTCAAGCTGGGGAGGAGAAACGTCTGATGTCCAGATTTTCCCTTGCTCCTCCATGGAAAAGTTAAAAGAAGCATCAGAAAAAAAAAATAGCACCCATCAAAGTGGAGTTGACACCCATCACCAAACCATTCAAGCATCCTTGTCTCTAACTGATTTGAGGCCAGTGTACCTGCCAGCTGGCATAGATTCATCTTCTTACTCCACGAAACAAATGCACAAAGGAGCGAGCCCACAATAGCCCTTGGAGAAAGTGGAAGTGTAATCTCACCTTGAGTTTGTAAAGAATCACCAACTCTGTCCACCTGAACACAACAGTGGAAAGTAGCATTTACTCTTCCATAAGACTCTCCGAGTTCTATCTAATATTTGGGTGATTGAGTCTCTGCGTCTCTTTCCATTGGCTGCTGGGTGGAGTCTCTCAGAGGACAGTTATGCTAGGTTTCTATCTGGAAACATAATGGAGTATCATTAATAGTGTCAGGGATTGGTTCTTGCCTGTGGGATGGGTCTAAATTTGAGGCAGTCATTGGTTAGCCATACCCTATGTCTCTACTCTATCTTTGTCCCTACATATCTTGTAGGCAGGGCACATTTGGGTTGAAGGTTTTGTGGGTGGGTTGCTGCCCTTGTCCCTCCACTGGGATCCTGCCTGGTTACAGGAAGTAGCCACTTCTGGATCCATATTCCCCCTTCTGGGAGTTTCAGCTAGAGTCAACTCCATAGACAATCTGGGATCACCCTCCATCCCAGGGCTCTGGCGTATCCTAGAGATTGCCTTCCCCACGCCAATCTCCCTTCTCTCTCCCCTGCTCTCCCTACATATGATCTCACCCACCACTCCACCCTGCTCCTCTCCCCATCCTCCCTCCCACCCAGTTCCCTCCTTCTATCGACCTCCAATATCTATTTTGTTTCCCCTTCTGAGAAAGATTCAACCATCCTCCCTTGGGCCCTCCTTGTTATTTGGCTTATTTGAGTCTGTTGATTCTAGCATAATTATCCTGTACTTTATGGCTAATTTCCACTTATAAGTGAGTACATACCATGCATGTCCTTCTGGGTCTGGGTTACCTCACTAGGGATATTTTCTAGTTCCATTTATTTGCCTGCAAAATTCATGACATCCTTATTTTTGATGGCTGAGTAATATTCCATTGTATAAAAGAACCACATTTTCTTCATCCATTCTTCAGTTGAGGGACATCTAAGTTGTTTCTAGTTTCTGGCTGCTATGAACATTGTTGAGCAAGTGTCCTTATAGGATGGTGGAGCATCTTTTGGGATGTGCCCAGAAGTGATATAGCTGGATAACTATAACTATTCCCATTCTTTTGAGTAACTGTCAAATTGACTTCCAGAGGGGTTGTACAAGTTTGCACCCCCACCAACAGTGGAGGAGTGTCCCTCTTTCTCCACAACCTCGCCAGCAGAGGCTGTCCTTTGGGTTTTTGATCTTAGTCATTCTGATGGGTGGAAGGTGGAGTCTCAGAGTCATTTTCCTTTGCATTTCCATGATGACTAAGGATGTTGAACATTTCTTTTGGATATTAGCCCTCTGTCAGATGTCGGGTTGGTGAAGATCCTTTCCCAATCTGTAGGCTACCATTTTGTCTGAATGACCATGTCCTTTGACTTACAGAAGCTTTCCAGTTTCATGAGGTTCTGTTTATTAATTCTTGACCTTAATGCCCGAGTCATTGGCATTCAGTTCAGGAAGTTATCTTCTGTACCAACAAGTTCAAGGCTATCCCCCACTTTCTGTTCTATTAGATTTAGTGTATCTAGTTTTATGTTGAGATCTTTGATCCACTTGGACTTGAATTTTTTGCAATAATAAATATGATAATAAATACGGATCTATTTGCAGTCTTCTACATGCAGACATCTAGTTTGTCCAGTACCATTTGTTGAAGATTCTTTTTTTCTGTTGTATGGTTTTGGCTTCTTTGTCAAAAATCAAGTGTCCATGGATGTATGGTTTTATTCCTGGGCCTTTGAGTCAATTCCATTGATCCACCGTTCTGTTTCTTTACCAATACCATGCAGTTTTTATTACTATTTCTCTGTAATACAGCTTGTAGTTAGAGACGGTGATACTTCCAGAAGCTCAGGATTGCTTTACCTATCCTGGGTTTTTTGTTTTTCCATATGAAGTTGAGAATTGTTCTTTCAAGATCTGTGAAGAACTGTGTTGGCATTTTGATGGAGATTGCATTAAATTTGTAGATTGCTTTTGGTAAGATGGCCATTTTCTCTGTGTTAACCCAACCAATCTGTGAGTATGGGAGATCTTTTCAGCTTCTGATCTCTTCATCAATTTCTTTCTTCAGAGACTTGAAGTTTTTGTTGTACATGTCTTTCACTTGCTTGTTAGATTTAAACCAAGGTATTTTATGATATCTGTGGCTATTGTGAAGAGTTTGGAGAAAGGACTAAGGGACCCAAAAAGAGGACAGGGACTCCACAGGAATACCATCAGAGTCAACTAAATTGGACCTTTGTGGATTCCCAGAGCCTAAATCACCAACCAACCAGTGAACCCAGGCTAGACCTAAGCTCCCTGAACATGAGCAGCATGGTCTTCATGTGGGTCCCCCAACAACTGGAGCAGAGGCTGTGTGTGAGCCTGTTGCCTGCCTTCCATGTGGATCCTGTACCTTGTCTAGCCTCATTAGGAGAGAGAGTGCCTACTCCTGAAACTACTTGATATGGGTGGTGGTAGACTGAAAGGAGTGATACCCAGAGGGGAACTTCCTTTTCTCAAAGGAGAAGGGTAAGGTGGAATGGGGGAGGACTTACATGAGCAGATACTGGGAAAAGAGGAAAGGCTGATATTGAGTTGTATATGAATAAATAAATTAACTAAAAAAGAATATAGTAAAGCCCAAAGAGAAGAACGTGGTATTTAGTACACTGCATTCGAAAGCAGAGTCATGAGGAAATTTACGATACTGCGACCATGAGGGAACATGTAGAATTTTTTTTCCTAGTCCATTGGTTTACAAATTGCCTTGGGGCCTGGGAGTTCTGCAGAGATGCCCAGAGGAGAGGAGATGATCTGATAGCAAAGACCCAAGTGCAAGCCATATTTGGAGAATGAGCCCAGGGAACCAGTAGGGAAGTAAGAAAGGAGAGAGAAGAAACCATTCGCTATATTATGGAGATGGTGAGGTGGCTCAGCACGCACAAGCACCTGCCATATAAATCCTCGAGTTTGAGGCCCAGAACTTTCAGAAAGATGGAAGGGGCAAACCAGCTCTCAGCCAACCCCTGTGGTTTCTGGGAATTGAGTTCAGATCCTCTGGAAGGATAGGAAATGCTCCCAACCCCTGGGTATCCCTCTAGCCCCTACAAACATAAGTCATTTTAAAGGTGTGTTATCAGCAAATCAAGCACTGTGGGCAACTAGAACTAGAACTTTCTAAAAAACTTGTTCAGCTAGTGGAGCACCTACCTCTGGGCATGCCACCAGAAGTGGCACTGCTGTGTAAGTGCCTCCAGCTCCTATCTGTTATTGGTTGAAGCAGCTGTTGGGGCTGCATTCTATCCTCTGCTGAGGTGGCAAGATGGACTCTGGCTTTTGGTGGAATCAGTTGGAATTTTGCAGAGCTGGCACACACAGAGGTTTGCATGAGAAATGAAGATCAAATCTTATCTGTTTTACCAACCTGGGGGTTTGGTCTGAGGATTCTCCATAATAGAGATACGCTAATAACAGACCTGTCTGTTATAAAACCACTAGGGTGATCAGATGCACTTATTTTACAAAGTCATGGGGCTTAGGAAAGGAACACTTGGCTTCCTGTAGCAGCGTAGGGACCAAAGCTAATGCCAGCTGAGCCTCAGACAGGGCTGTTCTCAAATGACACGCATTTCAACCACAGCTCGTTTTCTCTATTTCACTTTTTCTCCATTCCATTTCTCCATATTATCCTTACTCTCCACATACGCCCTGACGACCTTAGTGGACTCTCTCCCAGAACCAACCACCCTAAGATCTCCAGGAGTCATAGATAATACCATTCCTTCCCCTATCTTCATCCAGCTCCTTTGACAAAACCTTTTATACATTGGCAAATAGTGACCAAAAGTATGAAAGCTGGGGTTGGTATGGGGGAGAGGGCTGATATTGGCACAGGCACTGGGGAATGAAATGTAAATACTCCATTCCACATGGGCAACACGCTGGGCTGATAAAAGAACTTCTACAAACTCAGTATCAAGGGGTCTGTTTCTAATGCAGCTGCCTATTGTCATTGGTGTTTGAAGATTATTCAAAAGGCACCAGGCTGCCTTAGACGCTAATGTGTGGATGTCTTAATTTATAAAAGCCACTGTGCGCCCTGCTAAGCTCTGTGTCCTCAGAATCTGGCATTCTTTCTGGTACATAATAAGTGCTTGATAAATGGTTGCCTAATGAATGAAGGGAGGAAAATCCAGGGCTCTTTACCCCACACCTCATCTTCCAACTCAAACAGAAAAGTTGGCTTAGAAGAACCCCACATACCAAAATGCAACAACATTCTAAAAACTGATTATGAATCTTGCCAATGGATTTTTTTTTCTTGAATTGTGCTGACAAGGAATACGAAGATCATTTGCTCATTAAGTAGGTATTTATTCAGTGCTAACTCTATGTTGGGTGCTGAGATGCAATGTGAGAAAAGGGAGAAGAAAAAGAGACTCTTCCTTTTTGAAGATTACAGTCAAAGCCGGTAGGAATCCATCATCACATGAGGCAGGGAGGTCAAGATGCAGCAGGAAGCAGCAATGTCAGTATTTTAAAGGGTCAGAGCCAACATCCATGATGCTCTTCCCTTGGAGAAAACCCAGTTCCCTTTCCTGCTAGTGTGGGCTAAGGAGTGCACTCTCTGTGAATGTTGGCTGGGCTGTGGACTTCCTGCGAGTGCAGGCTGGAAGGTGTACTTCCTGTCAGTGCAGGTTGGGCAATGTACTTCCTGTGGGCGCTGGCTGGGCAGTACACGTCCTGTTAATGTGGGTTGGGTGACACACTTCCTGTTAGCGCAGGCTGGGCTATACATGTGTCTAAGGATGAGTGACAACAGAATGACATGGCCAAGATTTAGACTATGAAAAAAAAAAACCATGTCTCCCATCTTGCGTCTGTTTGCCTGTTTCCCTCTCTTATGCCCTCCTTCTCTTCTCTCTCTGCCTCCTGAATCACCAGTTTTACAGAAGGTCTTGTTGAGGGGATACTCGGAAGGGAGGTAAGCTGGAGGAGGAACTGAAACCTTCCCAGAACCGTACACAAGACCTTAGAAGCACTTCCAAGCTTGTTTTACCCAGCCAAGTTGAGGGAATTTGCTATAGAGCACCAAGTAAGCAGCTGGAAGAAGTGCATTATCCCTGTGATGTAGCAGAAGTTGCACCATTCTGATCTAAAAAGTGAGAAACCACTTCCCGAAGGACTTTGTCGAGTCATAGAGGATCTAGGCTGGGAAGGGCAGTCCAGGAACAGGAAGTGGCATGTACAGAGGCCCTGAGCTAAGAAGTCACATCCTCAGATATACTCAACACTACCATCAAAGGGGCTACAGAACAGATAGCAAATGAGTTAGTTCAGAGTGGAGCCAACCTGAGACCAGGCCCAAGGGGGTCAGGGGTCATCACTGAGGACTTCGGGTCTTGGGAAATTAATGAGACATCTTTGAAGGGTTTTCAGCAGGAAAATTATGTGATCACACTTAACATTTCTTTGTGTCTTATCAGCTACTGTTTTTGATCATGACATTCAGTTGACAGCTTCTCACTGGTCTGGTTTTGCTTTCCACACAGGCTCAAATAACAGTGGAAATTAAATGGACAAAGACCTCATAATTTGCAGTGCTAACTTCCTGCTAGCACTCATCCCATTCCAAGGGTTGCCTGTCTCTGGCTACAAGCTCTGAGAGTGTTAGACAGACAAGGTTTGGAAAACCTCAGAATGAATCCCAAAAACTACTTTCTAATGCAGCTGTATACCTGAGTCTCATTCCCTTGGGGGAAAGGCCTAGAATTTTAACACATTCCCAAGGGACTCGTGGGACCTTAGACACCTGAGCCTGAGACATAGATTCAGAGGTATGAGAATTCTTGAGGAAGGAAACATCAAAGAAAAGGGACAAGGACATAGCTGAATTGGAAGAGTCCTTGCCTAGCATACATAAAGCCCAGTGCGTCATTCGTCAGCACCACACAAAACCACACATGGTCATACACACCTGAGCCCCAGTACTCATTCAGGAAGTAGAGGCAAAAGGATCAAAAGTTCAAGACCATCCATAGCTATACGTAGCAAGTTTCAAACCAAAGTGGGCTATATAAGACCCAATCTCAAAAGAGGAGGAAGAGGAGGAAGAAGGGTGCTATATAGCCCCAGCTTGTACCAGTGGGAGACACTGGAGTATGAACCACAAAGCTGTCCTCCTTCTGTGGCAAGAGCCTACCTTTCTGCTCCCCATCTGTCAGTCAGTAACTATGAATTGTTGCCATCAGCCAGCCAGTTCTCAAGAGAAGTGGGGTTTCCAGACAGATTCAATGTTTGTTTTTTTTTTTTTTTATCTGCTAAGTACAGCAACCTAAGAAGAGAGAGCGTTAAAGCTACTAGCAGCCGATGCCCACAGTGGCTGAGAAGACAGAGGTGATATCAGGGATGGGGAGGTCCCGAATGCTGTCTCCCATCAGTATTCCATAAAAAGTTCAAAACCGTCTATAGCAAGGAAACATAGATTACCAATGACACCCCGTGAAAACAGAATAGACTCCTTCCATGTGGAAGCCATCATAGGTCCCCACCATCCAGTTTTGGTCAGATATATACTGACTAAAATCCCCTGCCACCCAGCTAAAGCCAAAGCTCTCCAGTGAACACAATTCAGTATGGAGCCGCAGGGCTAAATCACCATGAATATCATTAACTCAAGTTACTCAAAAATATCCCTAGTGGGGCCCTGAAAGTCCAGATAGATGATCAGAAACCCTGTGGAACTTGAGTGTGGAGTAGTATAGGAAGTAATTAAAAGCAAGCACTCAGACCCAGGCTAATTTCAAATCCCAGTATGCCCACCAACTGTAACTTTGGGCAAGCTGCATCGTATGTCCAAGACTCAGTTTCCCACCTGAAAAATAGGACTAATTATGCTGGTTCTTGCTCACAGAGTCCCTACCAGCATGAGATCTACTAAACGAATCCACCTACACTGCGCCTGGCTCAGAGTAAGTATCCAGATACATTAATTAAAAACGGTTACCTTGAGGCTTGGGAGACAAAAAAAAAAAAAAAAAAAAAAAAAAAAAAAAAAAAAAAATGCTTATCTCAAAAGCATGAGGCCCAGAGGTCAGACCACTAGCACTCAGGTAGAAAGCAGGACAGGTGTGGCAACCCATCTATAATTTCAGAATTCCAGAGACAAAGAATGGGGTCCCCAAGGCTATCAGGCTGGCTATCCTAGCTGAACCAGTGAACTCTGGGTTCAGTGAGAGATCCTGCCTTAATGTACAAGGTAGAGGGAGAGAGGAAGACATTTGATACTAATGTTCTAAACAGTGATTTCTACACATGTTCTCTCTCTCTCTCTCTCTCTCTCTCTTTCTCTCTCTATCCCTCTCTCTCTCTTACACACACACACACACACACACACACACACACACACACACACACTATTATTGAACTATCAAAAAGAGAAGGCAGGGTCTTTCGACCAGAACCTCCCAAATCAGCCTCCCCCACAGTCCTGTAAGCATCCTCCATTCAGCCCATATTCTGCCGTGCAGCATTCTCTGGCCATGAGCTTCCTGAGAACCAAATGTGCGTTGTTTTCATCTTTTCCCAGTGCTATGAGCACATTGTTGGTCTGATAAATAATTGATCAGTGGTTTCTACCACTGCCAGAAACTTCTCAGGGAAGCTTGTGAAAGCCAAGGTCCAGTGGAGACCCTCCTCACTCCACCTGTCAGAACGTTCTGACAAGTCCATTTCCAAGCTCTGGGTCTTCAGGCATAGGGGAAGGAGGCTGGTCTAAAGAGGAATCACTGTTTATTGGATCCTTTCTCAGACCCAGACACCAGGGTTTTCATAGGCAGCGCTTTGTTTAATCACTTAGGCAACCCTGTTGTTAAGAGGTTGCACAGAATAGGGGACTGAGGCTCTGCCACCTTCTCAGAGGCCTGCAGTAGAAAATTCTCTTGCTCTCAGGTCTGAGCCATATCCAGCAGGAAGGTCACTCTCTTACCATTTCTGCCTGGGTTCCTGAAATTTCAGGAATCATTGGGAGGCAAATTTAGAAGCCAGAGGTCAGGAGGGAAATCCCCTCGCCTAGGCTTCCTCTACTGTACACTCTCCAAAGCTGGAAGACTGCATATTGCATGCCTGTCACCAGAATCAAGAACCCGGGAGGAAGAGCTGACACTACAAAAATACAGTCATAAATACTGTTTGCTGAGCACTTACCATATGCTGTGCTCGGTGCTAAGCCCCATCTCAGTTGGGATTCTACAAACCAGATCTTGGAATAAAGTTGTGACAGCAGGGAGATTTTGTGCGATGTGATCCTAGGAAGTATACTAGGAGATGAGACAAGAAAAAGCCAACGAAGGAACCAGAATGAGTAGTCATCCCTGCGGAAAACTGGGAACCCTTTGAAGCTCTATGCTCGCACTGAGAATTACCCTTCAGAGTGTGGGGAAGCTGGAAGTTTACTTGCCAGATCCCAATTCTATTTATTGTCTTTTAGAACACAAATGATGTGGAACTTGTAAATTCCCCCATGTAGGGACTGAGCATCCTCCCGTGATTAGAAGAATGCTTGGGCAGAGAGAATTACAATTGCTTGAGGGGAAGGGACATGGCATTCATGGACATCCTGGAAAACCTGCAAATGACAGGTGAACAAGGGATATCAAAAGAGCTAGAGCAAATCCAGGACAGCCCCTCCCATGATGGTTTCATCAGCTACCTAGAGTAGTGACTGATACTATGTCTATTTTATGGTTGAGTAAACACAAACAAATACAATCAAGGTCACCAAGCTGGGAAGGCAGCTGGGATCTAGGCAGCTAAGCCCAGAGCCATGAGCTGAGGCAGCATCCTGCCTAGCTTCCTCTCTGGGTCTTTTTTTTGACCCACCAAGCAGGACATGGCCGCACAGAGGCTGTGGCATCCCAGTCTACTTTATTCATTTTATTGCTCAGTTTAAGGTATGCACTACAATGTTTGTTGGCCACACAGTGAAATGGCTGGCTGATAGAGAGAGGTAACAACCTAGCCATCATTCCTTACGGCTACCCTTTTCTTGTCAGGGGACAAGAACACCTAAAATCGACTGTTCTAGACAACATCTCAAATACAATCAAGCGTTTTCAACCATTGTCCTCCAGGGTTACACATCACTTACAGACTTGTTTATCCTGCATAGCTACAACTTTGGTGAGCTATATCCCCAGATTCCTTCCTCCTCCTGCCCACATGACCATCAGTTTATTCTCTAACTTGGTCCATTTGGCTTTCTTAACTCTAACATCTGTGTATTTCCCACATCTTCTCAGTCTACAGACAAATCTTAGGGTCATGTCTAGGGCTCCCTAAAGTGGAGATAAACAGACAGGGGTTGGCAGTTCTTTCCTGCCCAACAGATGCCAGCTCTGCTGAGCTTTGTAAAGGATGCCCGGTGAAACCGGGAGAAAGTCTCCTCCAGGTCTCAGATGTGGCCCTTGTGTATCGTCTTAGACAACAGAGAGTGGTAATTCTAGCTCCTCCCTATCAGGGTAAAGGGAATCACCCTTTGCCAAGGACACAATCCCAGCTCTCCAACAGATACAATCAGCCTCTAAGCCTCCATAGGAGGAAAAAGTGTTGTTCGCATGGCATAGATGTTTGCCATGCATTCTTACTTTGTGTTGTGTTTGCTATATCCGAGGAATCTAGGAAGTAGGCAGGAAAGAATCATATCTGCCTTTTCAGGTGAAGAAATTGGGGCTCACCCTTTCTCATAACTACAGAGCTAGTAAACAAAGAGTTGGCTTAAGGATAGTAAGTCATTGGGTTCAGATCCAGTGCTGTGACCACGCAATCTCTGAGCCAGAATGTCAGGAAGACACAACATAGCCAAACACAGCATTAGGCACCTTGAGGCCAGGTTGGGACCTCTGTTTCTCTTCTAGTAGAACCGATATGGAAGTCAAGCTTAACCTTCGTGCTTTGTAGAATCTCACTGATGGCCGGCAATTAACATCCCCGCCTTGAGCATCTCTTTCCTCATCTCTACCACATTTCCCTGTTGTTTTCCTTCCCTAGAACCCTCTCCCAATAGGCCTTCATTTCCTTGACTGGTATATTACAGTAGACCAACTCTTATAGAATGCTGGCCTTGGAGCTCCTTCCATATCAACCTTGCTAAGTACAACCACCTTAGAGAGCTGCAGCAGAATAGAAGTTGAAAGGATTAAAGCATCCTTAGAACTGCACCACGGTTACTAGAGGGGTCTTCTCAGACCACCAAAGGCCAGCCCCCAGCTGACAGCCAGTGAGGACAGTGACCTCAGTGTTTCCCTTTCAAGAGCTGAATTCTGAGGATAAGCTGCAGGTGCTCAGAAGTAGATTCACCCTGACCCCACCCCTACTCCTCTAGAGCTCCCAGGAGGGATCACAGCCTGGTTGACACCTTGATTTCAGCCTTAAGAAGTTCTCTGTGGAGATTCAGCAGAACCACGCTGTCTGCAGACATCAGATCCTGAGAACCAAGAGGTGCTGTGTGTGTGCATATGTCATTTTTAAACTGCTACATGTGTGGGACTTTGTTATGACAGCAATAAATTGATGCAGATGATAGTTCCAAATGCTGGCACACACTAGCCGTATAATGAATGTTTGGGTGGACAGGATAGTTCTCAGAGGCGTAACTAAGATTCTTTCTATGTGTTTTGGGATTATGCTTCTTGCATCCGTCAGCTTTAGGTGCGTAACAAACACGCACAAATACAGAGCATTCAACAGTTAAGCATTGTCTTCTTGTCCACTGCACAATCCCCTGGGGCCAGATGATTTGGGTTCTACGAGGCTTGGCTCCCAAACTGAGTTGGATCCAGGTCCACTTTAAGTGTCTCTCATCTTCCTGCAGCTGCTAAATTATGTTTTTTTTTTCTTCCAGTGAGGAATGGGAACCCAGGAAGGCAAGCTGTATTGCACTCATACCTCAGGTCTTAGCTCATCCATCCCACTGATCAAAGCAAATTATATCAGCATACCTAGGCTGGAGGGGAAGAAATGCCTGCCTCCCACGCAGGCAAGTAAACAGTGGGAATGTGTTGGGTATTGATCACATTCCTTAGTGGATGGTACACTCATTGTTAGGATGTTGAGGGAAAAGGTAGGAGCCAGGGAATGGCAATATGGCAATGAGTTCCTCCAGGACTCTTTCTTATAACTAATGAACCACCGAGAGGCACAATCACCGCAGGAAACAAGTTTGAATCCCTTCTCCAGTACATAGATGCTTTGTGATATCGGCCAAATGACCTTGCCCCTCTGAGCTTCAGAAGTTCTCTCATCTGTCAAATGGGAATAATGGTGGTCCTTACCTCGAGGGACTATTGGAGGTACACAGTGATTTCATGAAGAGGGAGTTTTCAACATTGTGCCTGGACCACAGCTGGGGTTCATGGGTATAGGCATTCCTCGCCTCTCACAGCCGGCCTTCCTACTGCAATAATGGGGAAGCTGAGGGTAAAGAAGCCTTGAAACCGAGTGGAGACAGATCCAAATAGGCAATGGTTATCTGTGAAGTGTGACTGGGAGGGGGAGTGGGGGTGGTGGATACATTACACTGCTCGAAAGCCCGCCCCTGCAGGCTCTCAACGATGATTACAAGTGATTTCAAAGCATTCGCTGAAACACGTTATAAGCCTTGATTACAAAGAAAAAGTGGTTTTCCTAAAGTGGATCCTCCATCTGCTGGAGGTAGCGAGACCCCATTGACATGGAAGGTAAGCAAGGCTGCAGAGAAACTCTCAGAACTCGGCAGGCTCCAAATCTGCAGTCCAAGGCCTAATGTTTACCCAGCATGCCCTATTGTCAAATGGGGCCCAACAAAACCTCGAGAAAACTCCATCTAGCTATTCCCACCTTGGCCGGACCTGGCTCTCCCTGCCGCAGCAGTCCACGGAGCAGTCTTGCGAACGGGCGATAAACGGAGTGCATTTTTATTTATGAGCACTTTCCACTCTGAGCACAATACTCCCATTCTTTCCCCAGTTTGTATATAAACATCTCGAATAGGATTATTTTTAAAGGACCTTGGGACACAATGCCTCTGCCGGAGCGCACACTTAGCGCACGAGGCCACTTGCTCGTCTACTTTTCAAGAGAGTGCGTCGGCAAGTCATTCAGAGCACAGAAATAAAGCACGCTGAGAGCTCTAGAAGTCCACAGCACGGTGACAACCCAGCAGCTGGCCCAAGGGTTAGGCCACATTGTGATTAAGCAGTTTGGAGCACCTAGAACCACTTGGCACCGTGATAGTCATTCACAGCTCAAAGAAGGCGCCCACTCTGAGTCATCCCATTGAAGCTCAGTTGATCTTCCCCGGGTCTGAGCTGTTTGTGTAATTCCTCAGGTGAGAAAACTTCCTCCCTGGAGCACTAACTGCCTGAATCTCCTCGCCAGAAGAAGCAGCAGGGCTATGCCAGAGCCAGGTCCTCTGATGCCAAGCCCAGAGCTCGGGCTGCTGTTCAATCCTATTTCTCAGTCATTTCCCAGGAGGGGCGTGCCATTCAGAGGACAGACTCAACACTTAAGGTCAATGTCCTATCTCTGTTACGGCCTGGGAAGTCCTCCCCTCCCCACAACCCCCAATCTCTGGGCCTCTGTTTCTTCCTGTGTTTTCTTACTGTGAGCTTCCCAAGGAAACAGACCTTGAGCCAAGTGCAAATGGTAGAGTTGGCGAATGAAGATGCCAGGGAGAAAGCGGGGAAGACAAACAGAACTCGAAGGATCTGTTGCTGTGGGATAAAGCTCCCCAGAAGTCAGCAACTTCAAAATAGCACGTACGTTTTTAATCTCAGAATTCCTGTGGCTCAGACGTCTGCGCAGACCATAGCTGGGTGCCCATGGCTTACAAGGTAGCAGTCAAACTGGCCTCTCAGGCTGCAGTGTCACAGGCTCAGCTGGGAGGAGATACACTTCCAAGCTCACTTGAAAGGTTGACACTCGATTTTCCGTGCCTCTCTGGCTATTGGCCAGAGGCCTCCTCACATCCATGTTCCTCTATGGGGCAGCTGACAGCCACTTCTCTCAGAATGACTGAGGATGCAAAAGAGAACATGTCCAAGATGAGAGTCGCTGTCTTCTTACAGTGGAGACTTGCAAGTAAAATCCCATTATTCCAGGCATGTTTTATTCATCAAAAATGATTCAGTAGCCCCACCCCCTCCCTCATTTAAGGGAAGGATATCACAGGGAAGCGTCAGAAGCCATTGGGGTACATCCTGATGAAGGATTAATGCTAATTCTCCAGTGCTTTGCCTTCCTGGGAAATAAGGCATTGGAGGAAGCCCCCAGGAAAAGAGATGCAATTGCTGGAGTCCTGATTGGGGTAACAGGATCATTATGCCTCAGCTCTCTCCTTCGTAGAGAACTGTAAATTGGCCAAAATTCCTGGCTGGTATCCCTTCCCATGCTCCTCGCCTCTCCAGAGATTTAAGCTTTGTTTCCCATTTTGGTGATAGGCTACCTGCCATGTGGCTATAAGCACCGGTGGGAACAGGTGTAGAACGTGCCTTAGATCAACACACGGATGGAAAAGGAGAGTAGGCTGAGGTAGTTACACACCAATTCCCATCATGCACTGCTTCTGTGAAGAAGATTTTCAGCCACATCAAACTTAACTATTCTCCAAGTTCTAGTCATTGCCTCTTCTCCCTCATCAGGCCTTGGGGCAGGGGCGAGGGGAGAACTCCCCAGATGCTGCCCACAGGTTCAAAATTGACCCTTGTTAGGTTTCCTAAAACCCCATCCTCATGATCAGCTCTTTCCCTAAACTCTCCCAAGCCAACGGTGTCTCGTGGAAGGTGACAGCCCCTCTGTTCTCTGGCACACCTCCAGAGTCCCTGTGTTCATAAGCAAAGCTTCTTCAAAGGTTTCATTTCTTGCTGCTTCTGCCCTTTTTCTTTCTATCAGAAGCTCTGGTTCTCTTGCGTTATCCTCTGTCCACAGCACAAAGAGAACTAACTCCATCTTCTACACTGCTTTCATTACACTCCTCACACTCTCAGTCGGGAAATCCAATCAGGGTGCATGTGGTTTGAAAGTTTTAGTTCATAATTTTCAGAGAGGCAAAGGTATACAATGATGTCCTCGTCACTTCAGACAATTCCCAGGTAACACGGGCATCCTAGTTACCCACCGAACTGGACTAAACTGAACACCTACCTATGCCTGAAGGAACCATGCAAATGACAGGGAAAGGTTACATTATGGCTACTAGTGTAGGCCAAAGTTCAAATACTAGTGGTTACTTGGCAACCAATGCTTTGGGGAGGGTACCTGACAAGACAAACAGGTTTTACCTTTGGTGTGTTTTAGGCTTCAACTGCTTACCTCCCACTACATGGAGATAATCTCGTTAAGACAGAGTTTCCATGGTCCCAAAACAGAAGTTGTATTTTAAAATATTAAATAGCTAATATGGCCTGGACAGAGACAATCAGAACAGACTCCAGGAGGCTCACTGCACGGGGAACATGGGCTGAATATCAACCTTGGGTCTGGATCTCATGTGTCCTGTTGTCCCCCAAAGCTTCCCACAAACTTTCCGCTGCCGGCCAATTTCTCCTCACCACAGGAAAGCAATCTGGTAGCATCCTTGTGAAACACTTTGTGAACTATGGGGAATTGTTTTCTTGCCACAGAGAGGTAGCCTTCTGCTCTTGTCCTAGTTATCAGCAAGTCTGTGTTATTTAACCCAACATGATTTATTCTGTAGCTATAATGTCAAGGGGTTAAGGTTAATAATTCATGGGCAAATCCATCTGAAATCACTGTCCTTGTATTTGCTGCAATTCTGAAGCAGCTGTGGAGCCTTCCCTTTCTCCTCCGGCACCACTGCACCATCACCCCCACCAGCCCTCGCTCGCTCTGCTGTATTTTTCTTATGAATCTGACTTTTGATCTCTAGGCCCAGGGCCAAAGGCATGGGCTGAGTCCCAGGGGCTGACCCGGCCTTTGCAGAGCTGAAAATGAGAGCACCGTTTCCCAGTCTCAGGGCAGAAAGTAAAAGTGCTTTTTTTTGTTCTCATAATCTATTTTGAAAGGCCAGTATGATTTGTATTCTATTTCACAACCCTCTATATGGTACTGAATATATGCCAGGCTTTGTCTCTTGTGCATTTCAAATCTAAACTAATTTCATCTTCATAGCCCTGTATGAGGCAGTTCCTATTATTGTCCCCACTTTGAGGTAGGGAAACAAAACACAGACTGCTCGAGTAACAGCCTCAAAGTCACACAGCCAGTACTGAAAAGCCCCAAAAGGCCAAGTCAATAGCTCAATACATAGAGTGCCCACCCACAAGCATGAGGACCCAAGTTCAGTACCCAGAACCCACGTGAAAAAGCCATGCCTAGTGTGTTCTTATAATCTTAACCATGGGGAGTCAGAAAAGGGCAGTTCTCTAGAATTTGCTAGCCAGCCAACCTAGCCTGATTGGGAAGCCCAGGGCTAGTTGACCCTATCTCAAAGAAAACATACAAGGTATGTGTGTTTGAGGAAGAGCAATACCTGAATTGCACTTTGGCCTCCATACACACACACACACACACACACACACACATACCATGCTCACACAAAATTAAGTGGGTAAATGTCAACCTGACTTGGTTCAAGAACTACATTATATACAAAAAAGGTTTTGTTTTGTTTTGTTTTAAACTACTATTCAAGTCATTTTGTATGGTCATTCACAAGGGAATGAGTTTCCTAAAACATCAAATTGAATGAATACCCACAATGCACCTTCTCACAGCGTTTCCACTATGCCATTGTGCTGTCTCCCAATCATTTTAAGAGGCAGAACTTGCAGTCTCCAGCTTACAACTGGACAGACCGAGATAAAAAGAATAGAAGTATAGAAATCTTAGTACCAGATGGAGGTCAACCAAGAAATATTCATCCAGTTAATTAATAAATTAATTACTTTTCTGTTGCTGAGATAACACTCCATAACCATGACAACTTCCAGAAGGAAGAGTTTATTTGGGTTTGCTATTCCAGGGTGATGGGAGTCCATTACCATCACAGTAGGGATGCATGGCAGCAGGTAGTCATGGAGACAGGAACAGGAAGTTGGGAGCTCACATCTTAAACCACAAGTAGAAAGCAAAGAGAGTGGACTGGGAATGGCTGGAAGCTTTGAAACCCCAAAGCCCACCCCCAGTGGTGGCATACCTCCTCCAGCAAGGCTACGCCTCCTAACTTGCCCAAACAGAACCACTAACTAGCTACCAAATATTGGAATGTCCAAGACAGTGGGGGGAACATCTCATTCAAACCTCCACAATTAATTATGTCTAAAGAGACACAAGCTAATTTCAATGGTGCCAAAATTTGAACCTAGACCTCCCTGACCATCCCCCTGCAAAATGACAAGGATATCCCCAAGGAAGACCAGCTAGGAGAATACAGACAATGGCTCATTTATGAAAATATAATTAACAGAAATGTAAATGTGTTAAACTTTAAGTGTAAACACTGGTTAAAACGGTAGCATAGACATTGACTTGTAATTACTGAGATTAATAAAAGATTCATTTTCAAACACTGCCTATTTCAACCTTGACTTTTTGTGTTTGGTTTTGAAGACTGTACATAACATTCTTTCTGTCATTTGTGCTTAGGGAGGTTTAGTCCCAGGCAATTGACTTTGGTATGTGGTAAAAATATGCTTTTAAAAATATAATAAAATCACACATTTCTCCAAATGCTAACAGTCCCTCTCTTGTTAACTGAATAACTCAGTATTTCCTCAGCCAGTCTTCATATGTGTATGTATATATGTGTGCATGTATGTGTGCAGGTGTATGTATATATGCAAGTGTATGTATAGGTATATATGGGTGTGTGTGACTGCATGTGTGAAAGCCAGAGGACAATTTCAGATTTCATTGCTATCTATCTTGCTTTTTAAAGACAGGGTCTCTCATGGGCCCAGAACTGGCCAAGAAGGCCAGGCTGATTGGCCAACAAATTCCTAGATCCCACCAGACTTCAGCTCTCCAACACTGGAATTACAAGAACATACTATAATGTCTGGCTTTTAAACAAACAAGTTCTGAAGGCTCAAGCTCAGATCCACATGTCTGCAAAGCAAGCACTTTACTGACGGGGCCATCTTCCTATCCTGATTTCCCTCATTATCCTTAAAGCAAATTATTTTTCAGCTTTTAATTTGAAAGAACCTTTGGTGTCCAGAAAACCAGCAAAGAAAGAGAGAAAAAAAGAATTCCTATATACCTTTTACTCCCTTTAATTGTATAAGTGATAAAGACACAAAATTGACATTGATACAATGCTATTCTAACCTATAAACTTGGTTTGATTTCTGCCAACTTTCTCAGTGATGTCCTTTCTCTGACCCAGGATCCCATCCAAGATCCTGCACTGTGTTGGCTTGTCCTGACTAATCCTACCTGTCCAGACCACGATACTGGAGAATACTGGCCAACTGTCTTGCAGAACATGCATCAGTTTGGTTTTTGCCTAATATTTTCTCTGGATTTGGGTTTTGCATCTGGGGCAAAAAAAAAAAAAATCATACAAGTGATATCCTACCTTCCTGGTGCAGTGTGTGTATGTGGTACCTAAGCACCTCATTCCTTCCTGGTACAGTGTGTGTGTGTGTGTGTGTGTGTGTGTGTGTCTGTGTGCACTGTACCTAAGCACCCCATTCCTTCCTAGTACAGTGTGTGTGTGTGTGTGTGTGTGTGTGTGTGTGTCTGTGTGTATGTGTGCACTGTACCTAAGCACCTCATTCATGCAGTATTAACTTTGATCACTAGGTGAAGGTATTGGCTGCTAAGTTCCATCATTGTATCTTTACCCTTCTTCTATTAGCAATCAGTGAATGTCTTGTTGGGAAAATTGAGGGTACCATGCAAATACCTTGCTACCCAACTCACTCCCAAATGTTAAGCTTGGTTTTTATTTGTAGACAATAAAAGTCATTAGGATGGTGATGTTTGCCTGATGCGATGTCCTGTCTCCACATTCCTCCACACTCACTGGCTGGCACTCCTCTGCAAGGGAATTCTGTCCCTTCCCTCCCAATAAACATAATTATTTATTTATAACAGTACAGGCTTGTGAATATTTATTTTACTCCAGGGATTATAATCCAATTCTTATGGTAAATTCTGATATGCCATTTTTCCTCTTTCTAAATTTACTCTTCTTCTATTTCATTGATATTTTTGTATACTCCTGTCCTGGTAATAACACTATCTTAATCATTACAGCTTCATAATACATATCAGAGTCTAGATGTTGAAGTTTTCTCACTATTATTCTTGCAGAAAGTCCTTGGTGAGTTTCTCCCATTTATCTTTCTAGATGAGTTTTTGAATAATTTTTGTCAATTTACAGGATAAATTCCTAAGGGCATTTGGTTGAAATTGCATTCAATTTATGAACTAACTTAGGAAGAATTGTTTTCTTTAAAATATTAAATCTCTCTATCTAAAACCATGATATGCCTCTCCATTCATTTGTGAGCATCTGTGTGCCTCTGTGAAGGCTTGCTGTTTATTTTGTGTAGGTACTGTACCCTCTGCTTGGAAAACTCTCAGAATCTTTGCCCCACAAAGATTTGTTTTAGTAATCAGACATCTTACCAAAGCTGTCTCGCTAGCTTTACAGTTTAAATTTATTTATTTAGTAGTTATTTGCTGAGTGCCTACCATGAGCTGAATACCATTGTTTTAAAAGATGGGGAGTTTTGTCCTGCACCCCACACACCATAGAGCTTCATTTTGAGTAGGAAAGGAAAATGGAGATGGGACAAGTAAGAGAGGATGAACCTGTGGACACCATTACCCCAGAACACAATGGATTCCCAGGTCTCCAGACCAACACTGTGGGAAGATTAACTGAGATATCACCTAGAGAGTCTCAGATCCAAACAGAAACACGAGATTCCCCTCCATGAGAACTGTCATTTCTTTTCCAGCTAATGGAGTCAAACAAATAAATATAAACAAGGATAATTCTCATAAAGCAAACTATATACTCTGTTCAGTATCAAAGTGGAATAAATAAGTATTAAAGGAACCATGGGAAAGTATTTTAGCTATGTCATCTGGACATGAGTAATATTTGGTCCCAGAACAAAGAAAAAGAAAGAAAGAAAGAAAGAAAGAGAGAAAAAGAAGAAAGAAACAGAAGAGAGAAACAAAGAAGAAAAAGAAAGGAGAGAAGAAAGAAAAAAAGAAAGAATGGAAGGAAAGGAACAAAAAGAAAAAAGAAGAGAAAAATGAACCAAAAAAAAAAAAAAAAAAAAAAAAACATGTAGGCAAAAGAGTATCCACACAGGAAGAAGAACCTATGAGAGGTCTCTTGGCAAGAATGTTTGGTAGGCCCCAGTAAAGATGCTGTAGATATCTGTAGGTGAGAGAAGATGGTGGCTTAGAACAGAGGGAGGAAGAACTGTGAGATGGTCAGAAGCAACCAGATTAGGGGTCTGTTTCAATAAGTCCAGGGTCAGGACAGCTAACACTGAAAGCAAAGGAAGGCAAGACTGATGGAATGAACCAGATCACACAGGTAGGCATCTTCAAGGGCCCAAACCCAGCCAACCTGTTTTCACCAACTCTTAGAAGATCTGTACATAATCAACTCATAGACTGCTATCGAGCATCAGAAAAGGACAGGGAATGTCTTCTGAGCATCTGGCAGAGATCCCTCTAAGAATACAGCCATCTCACTTCAGTTAGCCAAGAGTTAACAGGTACATAGGATTCACTGATGTTAAACTCTATTATTCTTGTCAACTGAAACTCTACTGAACACATTATATTTTATGGATGACTCAAGTACCCTTCAGGCTCGAAAAGGAGCCTGAAGGTCAGGATTATAATCTCTAATTAGCTTTTCTCTGGAGCTGGGAGGAAGAGCTGGTTACCCAGAGTCTCAGGTATGTGAGTTTTGGATAAGGAATTGCTGCCTTGGTGAATGAAGAACAGATCCTGCTCATTTGCAGAAGCGCCTGTTAATTGTGAATAATTACCAGAGGGTGTACTTTAGCCATCAGTGACACATATAAATAACCATTGGTACCTTGACTCCAGGCTATTAATACACTCCCAGGGCTGCTCTGATAATGCCAGCAGAAGTGTGGGTCTCAAATCTTCCATGCAGATTTCTGTTTGGCCTGACATCAGAGGATGCCGGCAGAGAAAAAGAAAAAAAGAAAGAAAAAACTCCGCTGGGATCTAAGTGAGCGTGAATTAGTTAAGATTTGAGCACCTCACATCCATAATGAAAACTGCTTAAGGATAAAGTATTTTTGGAAGCCCCCCTCGCAAAGGATTATGAAAGACTCAAACTCTGATGTCACAGATTCAAAGCAGAGCCCCCTGCTGTCTTCAAAGAATTCTGTCTCATCAGTAAGGAGAGAAACATCCTGGTGTTTACTGACTATCCCAGACAAGCCTGGACCAGCTTTTTGGCAAAGGCTCTGCTCAAAGGGGTAAGAGGAAGCAAGTGGCACAGAGAAAGGGCACACACAAGCAGGGGACAGCAGTTCAGACCAAGCCATCCCTTCAGAGAGCATGTTGTTACACATGTCTCGCAACATTTACCTCAGCACCACCGTCTCCATCCTTGGCTCTTTCTCCTCATCCCCAGCCCCTGTGACCACTCCCTGCTGGCTCTGCCTGAATTGCCCTAATCTGTCCCTAGGAGATCTTGCCCTAATGCTGCTGAATCATGTATCATGTTGCCTTTCAAAATGTGGTCCTGAGAAAGTTGTCAAACTTCTGGCCCCACATCCCTGTCACTGTGAACTCATCTGAGAGTAGTCTTTGAAAATGTAACGAGTTGCCCGGCAGTGGTGGCGCATGCCTTTAATCCCAGCACTTGGGAGACAGAGGCAGGTGGATTTCTGAGTTTGAGGCCAGCCTGGTCTACAGAGTGAGTTCCAGGACATCCAGGGCTATACAGGAAAACCCTGTCTCAAGGAAAAAAACAAAACAAAACAAAAAAAAACGAAAATGTAATGAATTAAAGTGACATCACACTTGGGACCTGAGTTTGATATGACTGATGACCTCATGAGAAAGAATACCACTAATACACATGAGGAAGACCTCCATGGAACAACAGAGGCGGGTACTGTATTAACATATCTACAACTCAAGAAACACCAAGAACTTCAGGCCACCCCAAAGTGAGGGCTCTGCTTCATCTACTTTCTTTCTATTGCTGTGAAAAACACCATGAGCAAAATCAGCTTAGGGAGAAAAGAGTTTATTACATCTTATATCTTATAGCCCATCACGAAGGGAAGTCAGGGCAGGAACTGAAGCACAGGCAGTGAGGAAGTGTTGAGGCTCACACTGCCCAGCTTGGGGGCCACTGTGTCCTGGCCCAAGCTGCTCCAGTCCAAGGGTCAGGGTCTAGCAAGAGAGAGAGTGGGGATGGAGGGGAAGAGACACAAAGAATGGAGACAAGACAGAGGGTCTGATCAAGTCTCCTTTATTGAAAGGAAATCTGGGTATTTATACACTTTACCATGTGCCTTGTAGGCGTGGATGCCACGTGCACCTTGCAGCTGGGGGCGCTAAAAAGTAAAACAAGATATGTGGGATAAACAAGATGTTTATCAGAGTGTGCTCAGCTGTTGTAGGCTGTTGAAAAACAAGTCTCTTGTCAGGGTATATGGCTCGAGATGGCTGCAAAGATGATAGCCTCTTTCTGCTAGGAGTCGGCTCCCAACAAAGAAGTGTTGCCTACCGAACTTTCTCCTCTAGCTTTGCCCAGCCTGCTTTCTTAGACTTCCCAGGACTACCTGTCCATAGTAGGCTCTGCCCTCCAACATCAGTCATCAATCAAGCTATCCCTCCCCAGTGAGTTACCTAAAGAACATTCTGATGGCAACATTTTTCTCAATTAAAATTCTTTCCCATATCACTCTAGTTTGTGTCAAGCTGACAAAACAAACAAACAAACAAACAAAACCAGTATGTTCCCCTTCAAGATGGAATGGTCCTGTAAACAGGTTGGTTCATTGTTCTTGCCTTGAGAACTGTGACAGAATGATGCAGCTTTTAAAAATATCTGTATATGTGCTTTCATGCGTGTGTGTGTGTGTGTGTGTGTGTGTGTGTGTGTGCACGTGCACGCATACACATGTGTGTATACAGGTATAATTGTGCCATGTTGCAAGTGCAAAGCCAGAGCACAATCTTGGGTATTGGTCCTCGCCTTCTACCTTCTTTGAGATATGGTGTTTCCCATGCACACCCCAGGCCTAGCAGGCCCCAAAGTTCTCAGTCTTGTCTCTGCCTCCCATCTTATATCTCATGGTGGGTGTCCTGTAATGACCCAGCTTTACACGGGTTCTAGGGATTGAACTCAAATCCTCATACTTGTACAGAAAGCACCTTACATGCTGAGCCATCTCCCCACTACCCCAAAATGATGCTTTAAGCTATCCTGGTTCGTGGCATTGATGCAGCAGAGCTCAGAAATAAACACAGCAGTGTAATGTGGGTGTGCTCAACCTTTGCTGTTCAGCCATCATTCAAATAATGGTTTGCAAGAGACCTGGGGAAGATCTGAGACATGGACAGAGGAGGATGGGCAAGAAGCTAGGTCATCTCGCTCCCCACTTCCAACCCTGAAGCTCAGGGCAAGGGCATAAATATGCCTGACACCTCTTTGTTTGCATAAAGCATAGCCCAGATCGAGAAATTCACAGAATGACTACAGCAAGACATTTCTTCCCTAAAGTTCTAATTCATTTCTTCACCACAAGCTGGGAAATCTGATCCATAACTTGGCCTATTGGACCCTGTCACCTATTGAATGAGGCCACTGTTGGTGGAAATGAGACTCCTTTTTGCAAAGCACCCATGTCATGGCCCTGAACCCCTCCTCCCCCTAGATTCCCACACTGACATTCTAACCCCCTAGGACTTTACTGTTGTAAGGTGGGATCCTTAGGGGGTTAATTAGGGCAGGACACTAATCCAGGAAAGTGTCCTCAGAAGAAAAGAAGATTGAGACACAGACACACCTAGAAGTGAGCGACAGGAGAACATAGCCAAAAGGTGCCCACCTGCAAGCCAACAGTCTCTAGAGATGAGAAATGGTACTACAGCAAACTTCCCAAATATCTCCCATTTCCATTTTTTCTGTCATTGAGAAAAGAAATGGGAACAAATGCTGGAGAGGATGTGGGGAAAGAGGACCACCTCTCTGTGGTGGGATGGAAACCGGTACAGCCACCATGGAAATCAGTGTGCACACTTCTAGAAAAGAACCCTGAAAAGAGAATTACCATATTGCCCAGCTACACTACCTGAACATGTACCCAAAGCACTCTAAATCCCCCCACAGAGACCCGCACCTCCTTATTTGTGGCTGAACTGTGCACAATAGCCAGGAAATGGAACCAGCCTACATGTCCACCAGCAGATGAGTAAGAGAAGTGCCACATATGCACGAGGGAGTTTTATGTAGTGAAGAAAAATAAAGGCATTGATTTTACAGAAAAGTTGCTCAGTCTGGAAATTGCTATGTAAGTGAGGTAACACAGATACCAAATATAAATAGCACATGTTCTCTCTCTCCTATGTTCATCCTCTGTGTGTGTGTGTGTGTGTGTGTGTTATAAAACAAAACCAGGAAGGGATCACAGGAGGGGGAGGGGAAATGAGATTTTAAGGAAGAGATGAGAAAAGATGCAACATGAAAATAAAACAATAGGCTACTGGGGGTTGGACAAGCACAAACCAGGGGAGGGGCCAGGGGGAAGGGAGGGGCAGAGAATCTCCAACAATAAGGCATTAAATGAGACCCACAACCTTGCACACTAATTAAAAAAAACAAATTAAATAATAAATAAGCAATAAGCAAGACAATAATACACAAATAATAAATCCCTTCTTCATTTTTCCATCGCAGGCTCATCTATCACATTTGAGTTTTCTCTGAAAGGTGGGTCTGTCTGTCAGCCAGGCCAGGTAGGCACCAGAGCCTGGCACTTTCACTCTAGGCCCTCATGCTTGCTGAGTTTTCCTACTGCACAAAGGCAAGCCCCGTGCTGCAACCAGCAAAAAAACAGGCTGGCTGAGGAGAGAAACTGGGTCCTAGTCTTCTGCAATGCTTGCATTGCGGATCTGGTAAACTGGAAGAATCTCAGCATTGAAATTTGCAGAATGAGAAGCTGGCAGAGGGGTGTGTGTGTGTGTGTGTGTGTGTGTGTGTGTGTGTCTGCACAAAGACGCTGGCATTGCAGTTGTTCTTGGTGGCAGAGGAGACAAGCCTGTGGAGGGAAGCAGACATTGATGGCCAAGTCGAAAACGAGACAGAGAACTTGAACTCTGAACTAGGAAGAAGTTTAAAATTCTTTCCGGCAATTTGCTTAACGTGTGTGTTCGTTGGAACATATGCAGATGTGTAATACACGATGGAGTCTGCATCCCATGAATTTAAAGGGCTCTGCTAACAAGGGCAAAATAAAAATCCCAAGTGATAAAGAGCCAGGGCTAGCATCCACCACGGCAGCATTTTCTTCCTTCCGAGTGCTACATCAACTGAAAGTGCTCCTTTTTAATGGCCAGTCGCTTTGCTCTGATGGAAGCATGGGTTGATTTCTTTACAATAAATACAATCATGGGCAAGAAGCGAGAGTTTCATGGGTGAGAAACTGAGGCTGTGTGGGGCTTGGTGGCTTGTGCAGTTACACAGGCCCAGCCTTGTACCTTGGGACCCTCACAACCTGGATGTGGTCCCATTCCTGTCAAGATCACCTCTGCTGCCCCCACCTATACCTGAACTCCAGTCCTGGAGCTAGCCTCCAGTGGGAAGTTCCTGCCAAGGAGTTAAATTAGTTGGGTTTTCATGCATATATAATGAACCCGAAGCAATAAATAAGGCTTTATAGGTGGCAGATTTATCCATTTTTATGGTGCAAAAGTAAAATTCACTGAGTGTATACGTCAGACAGGAGCTGCCCCTCACACCTGCAGGTATAAATCACAGTGGCCTGGGATGGTGGAGGATCAGCCTAGGGGCCTGGCTTATAAGACTGCCAATAATTACAGCCTTGGGAAACTCACAAGACACACAGGCGGAATCTACTTGGAACATAGACGAAAGAACAATTGACTGGGCACACCTCAGCTACTGCTGAGCCCAGAAAGATGTTGTTGTTTCAGAGGATGAGTGTGGTCTTCAGGACATAGGCATGCAGTGTCTAGATGAGCATGGAGGATGGCCAACCCTGAGAAGGGGACTGGCCTTCCAGCCAAGTGCTTTGTACCAGAACCATCTGGAAGGCTGGCCAAAATACAGACTGGTTGCAGAGATGGCTCAGGCACTAAAATGACTGTCAGGCAAGCATGGAGCTCTGAGTTCCATCCCCACTGAGGCATGACTACAGGCAATGCTTATCATCCCCAATGCTGAGGAGGCAGAGACAGGATCTTTGGGGCTCACTGGCCACTGAGCAAACCTATAGGTTCCAGTGAGAAAGTCTGTCTCAAAAAATAAGGCAAGTCTCCCAAGGACAAAAGATCCCCAAATTTTACCTCTACCCTACACGCACACGCACACACACACACACACACACACACACACACACACACAAAACCCTCAGATATTCTGACTAGGGAGATGCTGTCTGTGGCTGCAAAGTTTGCATTTATCCCAGGAAATGTTCAAACGGTCCATCTGTGAATAATTTTTTGAACACTGGTGTCTAGATTATTTTTTTAAGCAAAGGCACAAATATCTCTCATATTACCCAGTGTCCTGAAATGACCCAAAGCCCTACTGGGAGTGTAAATGATGTGCTGGACCTAGATGTAAGGGCTGGCCTTAACATCTTGCCATTAAAAGCAAGTATACCAGAGGTTGGCATCCCTGGGATACTGGAGGCAAGCAGCTTCATCTCTCTGGGCCTCATTTTTGCCCTCTGATGAATGGGATCATAATAGTGGTCACAGGATGAGGCCATTGTGCCATTTATTATAACTAAGTGAGACTGTATGTTCATATGTGTGTATCTCTGCACTTGTTTAGTACCAAGGATCAAACCCAGGGCCCTAAGCACACTAGACAAGTCATACTCCCAACCTTTATGCAAATTGTTACAAAGTTACTTAGTAACTGTGAAATTTCATAGTACATTTGTGAGGGCTGATTATACTGTCATGTTATAGACTGCATACATTTTCCATAATAAAAGGTTTCCTTGAAGATATTATATACAGTCAACTCAGAGAGCGCTGGGTTCTATCACTCGACCCCCTCCTGACATCCAGTGCACACAGCAGTGTGGAAATAGCTTCTCCAGACAGCAACGTGTGCAGGAAGGGACATGGGAATGGGCAGCTGGTTTTATTTGTGTTACTGCTGGTTTTATTTATGTTACTCTATGTGCTTAAAAATAAGCAGGAGAGGAGGGGTGGAGGGTTACAAAGGGCAGATCCTGTCCTGCAGAGCCCTCTCTGTCTCATCTCTTGACCTCTGTGTCTGTTTGTCCTGGCACCTCCCTCCCTCTTCTCTTCCTCGCCACCATCCCTTTTCCCTTCCCTCTCCAGCCTCTCCCCTGACACTCCTCACTTACCACATATGTGACTGTAGAAGGGAACAAGCAATCTCAGAAAAACTGTTTCAGCTTCGACCTCTAGTGCTAGAACGTTCTTTGGAACCTTCTCAAGCTTCCTTACTGTTTTCGTGGATCAGGCCCCTGAGGTGGTGAAAGGGATCCAGATCTGAATCAGACACCCCTGGGTTTGGATCCTGGCTCAGCCTCTCGACAGACATCCATATGGCTTTGGATCAGTAGCTCCCAAGTACCTACCTATCTTCTTATCTGCAGAAGATACAGGGGCCTGTCTGTTGAGCAGTAAATATAACCCAGCCTAAACCTTCCCTGTGTACACTGACCTCCTGGCTAGTAAGACAGATGAGATGGTTGCTGACACATCTTCAGAGAAGAGGTGAATTACAGGAACTACAGACCCCAGAGGAGAGTCCTCACAGTGATACTAGGGAGTCCACACCAAGTAACACAACCACTGGAGGGAACATCTGTGTGTTCTGCGTGAGCAACACCCTTGGGACTGTGCAACCTCCCCACCTCCCACCTCTACTCCCCAGCTGTCACCATCACACCTATCCCTCAATTCTCCTCTCCCACCCCCATCTGCTGCCTTGGGGCAGGGTTCATAGAGAAGCGAGCATAATTGCTGAATCTCTCTCTAAGGGTGGGGAGAAGTCACCTCATGGAGATAAAAGGACTCTGTAGGTAGACAAAGCTGAGGGGACAAAGGCATGCCCAGAGCAGCAGTGTATACTAAGGATGTGCTAAGCTTGGTGGGTACACTGGCTGGCTTGAACACTTTTCTCGAGGAAGTACCATGCATGTTTCATTTCCCAAGTGAGGTTGAGAGGTGCAGAGACCTGAGTGTGCTAGCCCAGTGAGATGTCAGAAAGCAGCGAGGCTATGAATTCAGGCAATCCTGGTCCCGAGCCTGTACATCGACCCGCCTCCCCCACACCCCATGACCTTGCCCATGACTGTAATGTTGGAATAATACTTTATGGGTTATTACACAATCCTTTTGGCTGTTTTTGTCCTGGTAAGAGCAGTTGTACCCATTTTATAGATGATACAACATTGCTGAAGGTTCTCTGACCCATCAGGATCACACAGGGAAGGAGTGGGGGAGCCAAAACTCAAAGCCCATCTCCTGCCATGGATGAAGGATGCTGCACTAAGAGTCAGCGAGGGAGCTTCTTCCCTCACCCCACCCCATGCCCTGCCCTGGCAGGGAGGCTTCTATATTTAGATTCTCACAGGAGCTACTTTGAGAATGTCCTCAGGCTAAGGATTCAGCCTCACACACAGATTCACTGCAGATCCAGGGAAGCCAGGAATAAATGGGTAGGAAAAGGTTCTAGATTCCAAACAGAAACCGAGCTGATCAAACACAGCCACGCACAAACAGAGGCTGCCAGAGGGAAGCCAGATTTATCTCAAACCCTGTGTACTCAGGAGCCTTTCCCGGAACCCAGGTCCCTCTGGCAGGAAATTGTCGTTTTGAGTACTTGTTTGTTTTTCCTGTGTACTTTGCCAGGTCCCATGTCCTTACCTCTCTGTCCAATTCCACAGACTGCTCGGTTGGAAATAATCACAAGTCCATCCAGTGTCAGAGGCTGAGCAGTATCAGGAAGACTGTTGAGTATCCTCTGGCAAAAAATGCCAGGATTTGCTACTCAGGAGTCTGACAACTCCCCTAACAGCAGCAAGACTCCCCCACCTCTGAGCAGCTCAGCCCAGAGATTACAGTTACTAACTACTCTTGAGGCTAAGTGAGGTCATGTGACCAGTTCTCCCCCAGTAAAATGGGAGCAGACCTGTAGGCATCATGCTTGGTGAAGGCAGTGAAGAAACAAATGTGCTTTTTTTCCATATTCTTTTTCTTCTACCTGGATGTATATATAGCAGAGAGAAATGGTAGAACCACAAGCTGAGAGGACCCTGATATTTATATGGAGAAAACACTTGCACTGGGTTATTAACATGATGGGGGTTATTTGGTATAGCAGCATGCACAACTCAAACCAATGTGGCTCCCTTACTTTCCCTCCAGCTCCCTCTAGGGGCAGGAGTTGGAAATCTACTTGTTTTTTGTTTTTTGGGGTTTTTTTTGGGTTTTTTTTTGGTTTTTTGGTTTTTTGGTTTTTTGGTTTTTTGGTTTTTTGGTTTTGGGGTTTTTGGGTTTTTGGGTTTTTGGGGGGCTTGTTTTGTTTTGTTTTGAGGAGACCTCTGATCTTTGGTATTGCAACTGTTGTATTCCTGTAGTATTCCTGCCATGACCTCACATCTGGATTCTCCTTTCAGTTTCCCCTAATAGAAGAACAGATTCCTCTCAAGACAGGACTGACTGTGATCCTACTCCGTTCTGGTCTGCCTGCCAAGGCTTAGTCAACACTAAAAAAAGACTGTAATTAACTGTTACAGTGGCGTCCTGACATCACTTTGAGTCATGTGGCCATTCCTCAGTACATTAATTACTTTCCTATTGCTGGGATAAAGCACCATAACTAAGGCAGCATATAAAATAAAGTGTTCCGTTGAGCTTAAGATTCTGGAAGGTTAGAGTCCATGATGGCAGAGTGGAGGAGGGGCAAGGACAGCTGAGAGCTCGCATCCCACATGGCAAGCAGGAAGCAGAAAGTTCATTGGACATAGCATGTATCTTTTAAACTCCCAGAGCCTGCCCCCAGTGACATGCCCCTTCAAATAACTCCTACTCTCTTCCAGACAGCTCCACCAACTGGGGACCAAGCACTCAAATATATGAGCCTGTGGGAGCCATGCTCGTTCAAACCACTGCACCCACTACTGTACTTTGTCCCTGGAACAGGTACTGGTGTATCAGCACTGAGTAGGTTTAAAGACATACTCTCCATCCTTGCTGATAGCTTGAGAGCAGTCCCTTGAGGGAAGTTCTAAAGCAGAAGACCATGCTATGAAATCAGGAGACCCTCAAACCAAACTTACACCGTTCAGAATGAAGATGTCCATCCCAGGGTCCTTGCCCACCTCTTAGTCTATCTGCTCCCTCTCAATCTCCTCCTCCCATCAGCATGGCATAGCATGCATTCTGTATCCAGAATGCCCTTTGGGCTTAAAATAGGAGTTCAGAGCCTCGTCAGAAGCTCACTGCTGTTTTTGCCTGCTCAGTATTCCTTTCTTTTCTGGAAACATAAGGATCCCCCCTTTGGGCTTAATTAGAGCCCACCCTACCATCTTCTATACCACAGAGGTGGTCATAAGCATATGGGACCTGGTCTAGCAAACCCAACATGTGCTCATTTCCCTTTCCTTCCACAAGCTGAATGGAAAGCTCAGGTTTAAGCTTTCAGGAGTCACCTTGTTCCACTCTGCAAGTAGAAGACAAGAGCTCAGGAGGGAGGCAAGTGATGAAGTCACTTGACTGAATTACTTAAAAGAGAGTCACTGCTTGAATTACTTAAAAGAGATAATGTCAGTGCCCCACCCAGATCCCAGCTGTGAGGTCAGCACAGCCACCCATAAGTGTCTCCTGGAATTGTTGACTTCAAACCCTTTCTTTAGAGACTTTCCACTGCCAGAGAAACACTTGGGTCTAATAATTCCCAAGAGGCTGCATCTCTATTTGAGAGGCATATTAGCCCAATGCCTGGCTAATATGGGGCGTAAGAGTCCATTCCTGTTGCTTCATGGTGGATTACTCCAGAGTAGGCCACAGAAGCAGGCTGAAACCAAACTCTAGCTGCAATGATTTTCTTCGTCTGATTCTCTCCCTGATACTTCTTACCCACAGAACCATGTTCCCGAACACCTTTGAGAACACTCCCTGAATATAAAGGCTTGCACAAAAGCCTCTATGGCGAATTCTGCTTAGAGTGTTCAGTCTGAGTGACCCTTTGAGCAAGACATGCCTACAACAAGAACCATGGGATTTTCATCCCGAAGAGCACCCACGTTTTCCTTTTTCATTGAAGTTCCTTGGCACTGCATTTCTAGCTATTATATATTTGACCTTGAATACCTTGTGTTTAGTGAAAATCAAACTTTAGGCATCATTGCTTTTTCTTAACCTCATCTTCGACATCACCACAAAGTGAGGTGAGCCTGCAGGCTGCTGGCTCCCTGAGGAGCCATGTGCCTGGTCCATGCAGGCAGACACATTCCCATACCCAGCACCACCTCACTGCAAACAGAAACTGTCACACCTCCCCACACTTTATTCAGAGTGTGATTCTAAAAAAGGTTGCCAGGTCGGACCAGATTTCAGCTGCAATAAAGAGAACCAACTGCTTAGCCTCTCTTCTGTCTGTGCTGAATACAAATAATACTTGCATTTGTAATAAAATGTTTAGAGAAAATCAGCTTCGAGTCCTCAGCTTGGAGAGTCGCATGCCTTTCAAGGATTCTTGCATCTGACTGTTATAATGCAGAGATTACTGGCTATTAGGATCTGTCCTGAAATCCTCCAAGATGCTGGCACTGTATGGTATTAGGAAATTATGGTGTTTTGCTGTGTTGCCAGAAAAAAAAAGAAAAGAAAAGAAAAGAAAAAGCAAACAGAAAGATTAAATAGAAAGCGGGCTTGAATAAAGCTGAAGGTTGCTGGGCAGAGGAATGGAGATGACTCTTCATCCTTGCAGCCAGTGCCTTGAGATGCGCAGAGTAAGTTATTCCCGGCCTACACTGCAGACCCACTCCTCCCCATAGTTCAGTACTCATCTGCCTACAATGAACTGCTATGAGTGAGTGACAGGATTGTTGTGTTTTGGGGGTTGGGGGTTGGGGTGTGTATGTACATGTTCGTGTGTGTGTGTGTGTGTGTGTGTGTGTGTGTACAAGCGCTTGTGGAAGAACAAAGTAATTTCTAGGAGTCTTCCCCAATTGCTTTTGTCTTTTATTTATTGAGGCAGGGTCTCTCTATGAACCCAGAGCTTGAAGAGTCTGACTAGTCTCACTAGCCAACTTGTCCCAAGGAAATCACATGGCTCTGCCTCCAGAAATTTTATCTGAGATCTAGAGTCCAAACTCTAGATTTGACCGCCCCAGTCCCTAAATATGCTTCTAACATGTACTGTGGGTTTCAGATGACATGAGATACTAGATGTTGGATGTCCTAGAATGACACTCCTGGGAGATGTTATAGGCCTTTGCAGGGTGAAACTTTGGTCACTGGAAGCATGCATGTCCTTAAAGGGTCTCAGAAGCCCTGGGTTTTCTTGTTCAGTCTTTTGTGTATGCTCATGAATATGGTGTGTGTGTGAGAGAGTGCAAATGTGTACACCATGTGTGGAGGTCAAAAACCAACCTCAGGTGTTGATGCTTGCCCTCCAACTTTTAAGATAGAATCTTTTACTGCATATGAGCTTCAGTGAATTCTCCTGTCACTATATCTCCCATCTGGAATTAGGAGCACCAGCATTGTGTTAGTCTGAATATGCTTGACCCATGGGAAGTGGCACTATTAGAAGGTGTGGCCTTATTGGAATAGGAAGTGTGACACTGTAGAGGTAGAGCTTCAAGGTCTCATTATATGCTTAAGTCTGGCCAATGTGATTCAAGTCTTCTCCTGGCTGCCTTTGGGTCAAGATGCAGAACTCTCAGCTCCTTCTCCAGCACTATGTCTGCTTGCACGCTGCCATGTCACCTGCCATGATGACAATGGGCTAAATCTCTGAAACTGTTAGTCATCCCCAATTAAATGTTGTCCTTTATAAGAGATGCCTTGGTCATGGTGTCTCTTCACAACAATAAAATCCAACCTAAGACAGGCATTACAGTTGCACACTATCACCCCAGCTTGTAGTGGTTTGGGGGCATCTGAACTCAGGTCTGCCCTTATGTGACAAGTACCTTACCCTCTAACCCAATTTCCCCAGTATCTGTTTCTCATAGGTGTGGGATCACCACTGGAGCATGGATGACCACCAGGGACCACAGCCTTAAAGAGAACTGACCCTCCCTCCCTCAAAGCAATCAGCTGTCAATAGCTCATCAGCTAAAATGTTGTGGTTTCTGAGATCCTCCTGTCTCCATACAGGATGTTGGCTGGTTATAAGTCAAAGACTGACCACCATCTACTGATATGGATTGTCTTCCAAAGGTGAGCCTTTCACAGTCAGATAGTCAAGTCCTTAAAGCCAGAATCTGCCTCATTCTATGCCACCACGGTCAGGTGAACTTACAAGATTGGTTGGCTGGGCCAAATCTAACAAGGAAAGTTAGAAAGGAAAGATACGGCCACCACAGCTACTTTAAACAATTATGCATGTGGCCAGAAGCACAATGTCTAATCTGATGTTGGGCCACATAAACAAGGTACAAAGGCCTGTGCAGGGTACACACTTTTAGACCACCAGGTATGTAACCCAGGGGTCAGAGCCTCATGACCTCAGAGCAGTTGCAAAGTTTCTGTCATACCTGTGCTATCCAGCATCCCAAGAGTAAAATGGTGGGTCCTAATGCCTCACTGAAAGTCTATTTCAAGAAATAAACCACATTGTGGATGTGAGAAGTCTAGCAAGGTACTAGCGTGTAAAAGCTGCTTGTCGTGTCTGTTTTTGAAACTAAGTCAGTCTGACACATACACTTGACATATGAAAACCCTGGGGCCCAGAAAGGGACAGGGACTTGCTAAGGCCACACGGCAAATCTAGCCCCAGGCTTCCTTCCCTTTCATGAGCCTTTTATTCCTGACTCTGGAATAGTGTGGCTTGTCCCCAAAGGCTGTACTACAGGAAAGGTGTATCAACATTTCCCTGGGAAGACGGCTCATGCATAGCCTCTGACTCAGAGCCAGTGGGGAAAGGGAAGAAGAGGAGGTGGCTCCCTTCAGCACAGTCTCTTCACCTTCATTCTTCTGGATTTGAGATTCTACTGCCTCCCACCCACCCTGTCAGTGTAATATCACCTGCCCCTTCAACCTGAGTCTAGGGCAACCACCTGGATGAAGAAGAGACAGAACACTCACTGGAGACAGATAGCCATCTCTCAGAGGCAGAGAACTATCCACAGAAGCAAGCCAGGCCACCGTCCTGACATAGCATCCCATAAGTCACAGAGCCTGTGAGCACAGAGCCTTTATAGCCAGCTTGTCCATCAGTCAAGGTGGAGGAGGACCTGAACCTCAATCCCTGTTCTGTCAGAGCAGCTCTGAAGCAGGCCCACGACAAGCTGGCCTTTCTACTCTGCCTCCACGCATCCCAGCAACCCTCTGGGCTCCAACCTCATCTCGATCCTGATTAAACTTCCTCTCCCTTCCATCTGTAATCATGTGCAGGGCTGTGAGTTTCAAAGCCCCATATAAATATGTGCTTTAGAATTAAACTGCTTCAGCAATTCCCGACAATGATTTCTCCAAAATTAAGCCGAGACAATTTGTTGAGCCAGAGCACAACATCTGAAACATGATGGGATGGGAAGGAATGTTTTCAGAGCCCAACAGTTTCATAAACAAGGCTCCTCTGAAGGCAAAAGGCAGGCTCCATGGGCTCATGCTGCCCCCTGGCAGTACCAAGGGTTAGTGGCATCCCAGAATGCCACACACCATCCAAGTGTCACCACTCTCAAGCTCAGCTGGGCTTCCCACACTCAAAGAGAATATTCTGAGATTCCAACTGTAGGAAGAATCCCATGAAAAGAACAAAAGGGTGGGGTGAACTTGGACCTGTGCAGCCGGTACCGCTCCTGCCATGCATGTGAGATTAAAAAGGAATAAAGCACACATGCATGCTGGGTAGAGAGGAATCTCCCCAGCATCGTTGTGAGGGGACCTGGAAGGCCACACACTGCTCAGCTCCCTTTGTCTCATGTCCAGAGCAGACAGGTACAGGGAAACAGAAAGCCTAAGAGTGGTAGCCAGAGGCCTTGGAGAAATAGGGCTGGGCAGGTGGAGGGTTCATGGTTCATGGGGTTTCCATACTTGAAGATGAAAGAATCTTGAAACTAGGCAGAGATGATAAAACACTGAGAATGTGTAGAATGCCACAGGACTACACATTTCAGAGGGTAAATTTTAGAAAAACAAATGTTCAAAGATAAATAAATAAAAGGGGCCTGTGAGGTGGCCCAATAGATAAAGGTTTGTGCTACCTAGCCAGTGGAAGTAAGGAACCATCTCCTACAGGTTAGCCTCAGACTTCCATACATACATGCACAAGCATGCACACACACACACACACACACACACACACACACACGCATGTGTGCATGGTAAAATAAACAAATAAATAAACAAACAAATGTTATGCTTACTTACTTATTGTTAAAGACAGGGACTCATGTAGCCCAAGCTTGCCCCAAACTCACTCAAATTCATTATATATAGTAAAGGATAACCTTGACCTTCCAATTTCCCTGCCACCACCTTTCAGCAGGTGAGATTTCAAGAATGTGCATTACACACACACACACACACACACACACACACACACACATTCATACACACCTAGTCTCAGGTCTTCACAAAAATCTCTGCAGATGAAGGCATTTATCTAAAAGGCCCCCTAGGCCCTCCCACCCACCTTAAACTTCAGCAGAGAAACTCTTTCTAGAGGAACTGAAAAGTGGCTCAAAATCCTCAGACTCCATCTTCAACTATTAGGATCCACTTTCTCCCACATGCTCTGAACAGCACAGTGGGGTTTTCAGATGATTCGACCAGATCAGGTGCTGGGACACACCCCATAATGGTATTAAGAAAGAAAAGCTGTCAGTCCCCTGTGGTTCAACATTTTTTGTGCCCTGTGTAGGTGGCCCACGCCTATGTTCTCAGCTACTTGAAAGGCTGAGGCAGAAGGATTTCAATTCCAAAGCCAACCAAATTCAAGGATCTTAGTAAAACCTTGTCTCAAAGTAAAAAGATGGTTTAAAAAAAAACTTGGACAGGAGCTGTGTCTCAGCTGTGAATGTTTCCCTTGTGTGAGGTTCTAAGTTCAATTCCCAGAATGGAAGAAAAAAACTTCATGTATCAAATAGGCAATGGGACATTGAAGTCAATCTGTAGTATGACTTGGATGCCCTAAAAGCTTAGTTTTATATATGATGTGTGTGTGTGTGTGTGTGTGTGTGTGTGTGTGTGTGTGTGTGTGTGTGTGTGTAAGACATAAACACAGGTCTTGTGTCCAGAAAACAAGGGGCCTATCTTCTCTTCCTCCATCTCCTCTCCCATGATCTGTTCAGAGCCAGCTGAGGTCTTGGTGATTCTGCACCCTCCCTTTCCCATTTTAGGCTAAGCAGATGGAACCTTTGTAGCAGGTTACACTCTGACATCCTCCACAAATGAGCTGATTCTCATGTGTTCCATTCTCACAGTTGGAACCATGATATCATCAAACTCTCTCATCAGTCTCCAAGACAGACCCATGAAGGGAAGCTTCGTCAGTCTTCTCCCGCAACTGATACTGCATCCAATCAGCCCTGTCTTAGTTAGGGTTTTACTGCTGTGAGCAGACACCATGACCAAGGCAACTCTTGTAAGAACAACATTTAATTGGGGCTGAATTACAGGTTCAGATGTTCAGTCCATTATCATCAAGGCAGGAACATGGCAGCATCCAGGCAGGCATGGGGCTGAAAGAGCTGAGAGTTCTACATCTTCATCTGAAGTCTGTTAGGAGAAGATTGGCTCTCAGGGAGCTGGGATGAAAGTCTTAAAGCCCATGCCCACAGTGCCACACCTACTCCAACAAGGCCTCACCTCCTAATAGTGCCACTGCCTGGGTCAATCATATACAAACGATCACAAGCCCTACCTGCTGAACACATCCCATGACCTCCCACTCTCTCTGACCCATCTTAATCTTACCCCAACTTGTGTATGACCCTTCTATCCAGCTCCAAGCATATTCCCTGTTCTTAACATTCCTTCCTTGTGCTGTGTTCAGCTGCCTGTCTCATTTCCCCAAGGATCACCCCAGGCCTCAACCATGTATAGAAGGCCATGTAAACAGAGCATTATGACACCCTGGCCTCCTAGTCTATTGTCTGGCCCCTTGTATCCCTCTAAAAGGAGGGTATTTTTCTCTTGCCTCTGAAAGTGCTATCTGTTTTGACAGAAGATCTACTGACCTCTTATTTCCCACCTAGAAGCCTCCTACATATCCTTCAAAGCCAGGCTTAGCCACCCTTTTCTTAGAGAAGATAGGCAGTGTGGCCCTTCTGTGATCCAGACTTTTATGGAGATTTCTCCAATTACCCTCATCATGCACTGGCCACATGACAGTCTTTTCCTTGAGGCTGTGAGATCACTGAAGATGGGCCTAGGTCCTGCACAGTTCATCGCCTCTAGTGTCCAGCACTGAGTTGTGCACACAAGTTCTCATCAATAAGTGTGTTTAGAATGAGGGCAAATGATAGGTGTGTATCAGATGCAAGGATGCACACTTGTACAAATTGATGGGTTTCTAGGTGTGTGGGTGAATGCATAATGGGTGCATAGAGTATTGTGTCTGTGATCAGGTTCAATACATTAGGCCATCAGTGCCAACCACACACTCAGTGAGTGCAGGCTCCAGCGTGAGCACTGAGCTAGGGTTGGAGCTATGACCCTGCCCTTTCCTTGAGTGGTTTCTGTCCTAGAGCTTCCAAAGAGTTCCCATCATTTCTGCATTCAATATGATTCAATACCTCAGATTTCTCTGCCTTTGGTCTACTGGAAATGGGAATTCCCTTCCTCATCACTAGGGAGCCCTCTGCTTTAAATGATCTAATAGTCACTCAGAACTTCCCCTTATCTTTTCCCAATCTACTTAGCAATCTCCATCTGACTCCTCTAAGTTCTAGATTCAATCTGTGTTCCTTCATTTCCTTGTCCCACCTATCTCTCATCCTTCTACTGAAATATCCCAGCTCATTGCTGGTCCAAGTGTCATACTCATACTTCTACCTGAAGATAGGGAATGTCTGTGCCTCTCCCACATCAGGAATGCTGTCTTCATTGCCTTTGATGGGGGAGGCGACCCACCTCTAACATCCCATCCTAGCATCTGCTTCTCAGATCCGAGCTTGTTCTTAGACCTCTCAAGAAGCTGACTCTGAGAAGACTGGAGGATAGCCTTCCTAGGTCCTCTTTACCAGCATCAAGACCCTGGAGATGTTGGTAAAGATAGCATATGCTAGTATAAAGTATTTATATGTAACAGTTCAACCCAGCATCAGTAATCCTCATCACATAAAGAGATGTTTTAATCCACAGATGGCTCTCCTCCACGTAGTGACTCAGGGAATCCAGGCTCCCTTCCTATGGTAGATAGAAGCTGTCTTCACTAGGCAACCTCAAACTCTCCCTGACTCTCTGTTTAGCATCAGAATGAGTGTAGGGGACAAAGACAGAAAATGGTATAGACTTGGCTCAGGAATGGCAGCTACCACTCTCTTTATACTTCATCAGCTAGAGCTCATTATGCGGACACACCTGGGCACCTAGGAAAGAAGAGGAACTAACCAGGCTTTGCCTAAGACATTCAAGGGGTGAAATGTTCTCTTCTGGCATGAAACTAAACTCTCCATGAATGCTGTACCTTAACCTCAGGTCAGTATAGGATGCCAAAGTCATGTGAAATATTCCATAGCTTGAGTTCTTAAACCCTGGTTTAAGTTTCCAGACTTTCCATAGCCATAGCCTTCTCTCGGCCTTCCTACTAGCTTCCCCTACCCCACCCATCTCATACCCAAGCAGCTACAAATAGCCTATGTGAAATTACACGCCTTGAGCAAGGGAGGAAGATGGGATGAATTTCAGCTCGAATCCCAAGAAGCTACCTTATCTCCTCGAGAAAAGCTCAATAGCTCATTTCTTTACTTCATTATTCTCTTACGGTAGCTATGACAGTCTCTTACAGGTTTTGTTTTTTTTTTTTTTTTTTTTTAGATTCAAACACTCCAAGGATCAGCAGTGGACAAGTTAATGAGAAACACAATTGTTGCTGTTAGAAGTGAAGACATGATCATGGTGAAATGTGAAGGAATTATTGCATTTATCTAGGGTTTGTCAGTTTAAGTGCAGGAAGCTAATGTTGGGGAAACATAAATGGTCTTTGAACCAAGTGAATAATGCAGCTGCTTCTTCCTGTTTTTTTTTTTTTTTTTTTTTTTGGTAACAATTATTAAATTAAATACACATAAGTTCAAATGCTACTAAGATGATGTGTCGAAATATCTTATAGGGAATAAATCATACCTCCATATCAAAATGCCAATCTGAGCCTGCCTGTTTAAATCCCTTTCCTCCAATCTGCCAATAGAAATGAATCAAGAAATGTAGAAACCTAATCAAAAGAGTTGTTCTCCAGGCTAGAAAGCAAAGACGGTTGCTCTCAGCAAGCCAAGACCACTGTGGCATGTCTTAGGACATAATGTATGGGATATTAAATTAAGGACACTATTACCCCATCCACTGTGGGTCCAAGTTTTGTCCTGCCACTGAGGTGTGGTTCACACTGCTTGGGCAGGCAGAACACAGAGTGCTTGCAGACTGTGTTTACCCTGTGCTGCTGCCATAGGGTGCTGGGCTTTAGGGAAACACCCAGGCACAGCTTAAGATGTAACAGGCTGAAGTTGGGGTTCCCTGACTCCTGGACATCCAGTTGCTGCTGGGGTGCCACACAGAGGAGTCAGGAACGAAGGAGCGGGACTACTGAGGGCCTGTGGGCTGAGGGTGACAATGAACCTGGGGCTGGGGTAATGGGGGACACTGGCTTAGCTCATCATCGAAAGTCCTTAGCTTTGCAACAGTTGTCTGGGAGTGCAGAGAGGCCTTCTGCAGGAGACTTGGGCGGTGGCTCTGTAATCAAAGACTTTCTCTGTGCTCTCCACAGTGGTTCTCAATGAAAGTCTATGTTTATTCACACTGCTTATCGACTGTTCATCGTGGAAAATGGGTACATACCACTTCCTCAGGGTGAAACAGAGATTAAATACCTTTTGCAGGAAGGAATGTCTGAGAAGGGAAGCTTATTGGCTAAACCATCAGGGCCTCTAGATACTTCATTAGCATGGAGAACTCTGTTCTGGATTATGTGACCAATATGGAGAGTGTGGGCATGTGTTCCAGGCCAGGAATCTAGTAGGGAGCAGGGAGGCATCCACCATCTCAGGTGGACACCTGGGTACCAGGGTCTCAGACGGGCTCTACCTTACCAAGTTTCCTGGCATGGTCCACTGTCCCACAATCCACCATTCAAATAAAAAAAAAAAAAAAAAAAAAAAAAAGGAAAAGGAAACCCTACTCAGAAAGTATGCATGCCAGGCATGGTGGTGCATGCCTCTAATCTCAGCACTCAGAAGGCTGAGGCAGGTAGATCTCTGTGAGTTCAAAGCCAGTCTAGTCTATATAGTGAGTTACATGCCATCCAGGGATATTAGTAAAAACCCTGCCTCAAACAAACAACAAACAAAACCAGAAAGTATGAAAAGTAGGTCTCTGTTAAAACATATTCTCCAAGCCCTACCAAAGGGAAAAAATGATCCAGGGTCAGCAGTTGTATATAAAGGCAAATCGAGACACACCTCAGAGGGTCAAGTATCGAACAGTTACAGACACGTGCAGAGGAAATGCCGAGTGGGTACAGTGAGCTCATGGGGTCATCTCAGGACCCACCTATTCCTATGCATGTCAGCCTTGCCTTCAACTTCCAGAATATGAATTATCTGTGCAGGCTGTCTGCCACCACACAGGCAACTCTGTCCATATAAAGCCAACCAGAAGTCTCAATGCCCTGAAACAGGGTGTAAATATGGCTGCTCTCTCCCCTTCCCAGTGGGGGAACTCCAAGGCACACATTATATGCTGGTCCAGAGTTCCCCAGTTGTGGTGAGCTCCAATCATCCACAGAGTAACTTGCTAGATTGTGCACCTTATACAGACTGCCCCTCCCCTCTCTGCCTCACTTGTCCCTCATGTAGCAGGCGAAATCTTCTCCTGAACTATATCAGGATCTGCTTCTGAGGAAATATAACGTGAGGTGCTAATTTCAAAGGGAAACTGGTAAATCTAATAATGTACAGTCATTGCTGTTGTGGGTTTGCAGAGTTGGGGATGATGGTTATTGTCTATGCTAATGTCAAACTAATATGGACATGACAACAGATCCATCAGATGAGGAGTCTTCCTTTAAATGTCTCCATCTCACAATATTCTCTCTGTGTGTCTCTGTCTCTGTCTCTGTCTCTGTCTCTGTCTCTCTCTGTCTCTCTCTCTCTCTCTCTCTCTCTCTCTCTCTCTCTCTCTCTCTCTCTCACACACACACACACACACACACACATTCCTATTTTGGACAAACAATAAAACTAAAATACATTATCTGACAGAACCCATGACAATCTTAGACACATGTAAATCTCTCAAAGCATAGCAGAGCATGTTTAAAATCAACTACTGAGACCAGCGATGTGGTTCAGCTTAGTAGCACTTGGCACACAAGCCTGAGGACATGGGTACAATCCCCAGAGCCCATGTAAAGGTGGAAGGTGAGAACTGGCTCCACAAAGTTGTCCTTTGACTTCCACATGCATGCTGCATCATGGGGGCGCCCATACCCACACATTGTCCACACATGATCATAAGAAATAAATTTTTAAAAATCGCCTACCATAAGTGAAGATTTGTTGGCCAAAACAGCAGCCAGTTCTATAAAGTCACTGTAAACATGAGGTATCTTTAGAACTCCTCAAATACGTGTAGTAAGATCCAAAGCACATTCCAGGGTGCGAACGCTAGGGGAACTAGGTGAAAGATGAATGGAAATCCTTAGTAGCATCTTTGCACCTCTTCTGGAAATCTAAACTCATTTGTTATCATAAAGCAACATAAGACCCAAGCATATAAACATCATCTCTGCGAAGGATTATGTAATTGAGAGATATTTTGAGCAGAAAAAAACAAACACAATCATCAAAATATCTAAATTAGTATCTAAATGATCCAAATGATGGATAGGATGCTGCCAAAACCCAAGGCAGTTGTCTGGAAGACCAGAGGGAACGATTTCTTCAGACTCAGATGAAAATAGTGAGATGAGGAAGAAGGATGGTGAGCAAACTGCAGGGACCCAGTCAGCTCCAGTAGAAGAACTGGATGGACAGATGGAAGAGACATGATAACGAGCAAAGGAACAGACGGAAAACTCCCTCAGTTGTAAGCAGCAGGCTTGCTCCCAAGGACAGTGAGTAGCGCTGGTTGGAAAGCAAGGGTAGAAGGGCATTCTGAGGGCCATGCCTGAATCCTTGGCATCTGCACAAATCATGTGTCAGACAGCTGCAAATGGCGCTGGCTTCTCCTGAGCCTCCAGTGGGCTAACTGAAGCAAAGAAGAGCCCAGGATTCCTAGCAGGGCTCCCAGTAAGCTGGGGGGCTTACATAGGTTCACCACATCTGAGGAGCCATAAAGGAATGTGGTCAAGCTTGTTTGCACAACCCTGGGAAATAAACAAAGCTAAGGCAGTATGCAGAGATGTGAGAGGTAAGGGATGAAGGAGGTGGGACTTGGTCTCATCCTTACTGAATCCCATTCATCCCTTGCCCTGCTGCCTTCCACATCTGTGTCTCACCCCACTCTCTATTCAGTCTGGAAAGCTTAGATAACCTCACTCTCTGCTCCCAGGGCAATTTTCTCTCCAGATGATGACTTTTTATTAGTAGCCATAAGAGGCTACTCTCCTCTCCATGCCCAGAACCTCAACCCAAGTCCCCATCCTTGGGCTATGTTCACAATGCCTCAGTACCACCTTCATATTCCAGCCTCTGAAACTGAACTATCTCCTAACTACAAAGACTTGAACCAAGCACATGTCAGAACATAAATGCCCACATGGATGCATGTGCAGAGAACAGTGAAGACCATGGACTGGAGAGCATGAACTCTAAGGACTTCTTATACCCAGCTCAATGTCTCCTATCAAAATACTGACTGAAGAAGACTACATCTTTGAGTTTCTCTAGGATGTGACCTCTTGGTTTAAGAGGCATCCTATTCTGTTTTTAAGCTGGGTGAGATCGTTTCTAATCTGCTTTAGTGCATCCACCAATAAAATGGTACTCAGGAAACCCTGCTGAGAGTTCTGTGCTGCAGAGAGGCTGTCTGTCAGTCTGGCAGATCTGCAACAGGCAAATGTGCCCCAGAGAATCGCATCAAACCTACATAGAGTGATGGTCACCTCCAACCTTGCCTTAGAGATAAGAAACGAAACTCACAATGAGGCAGACTATGGGCTGCCCTGAGTACACAGTGTTGATGCTAGAAAGATCTAGGTCTCTCTTGTTACCAGGGAAACTGTGGTTCGGTTGTAGGGTTCTGAATCTCATTAATAAGAGAATTTAAAGAATAGAGACTCAGAAGGAAGCCCAAGAACAATTTTGTTTGGGAGAAAAATAGTACAAGCAAGCTGAAAATCCCAGCAGCCACCAGGAAGAGAGGAGATAAAGAAAACCTCATGGCTTGTAAATTATGCATGGGGGGGCAAGGTCAGAGAAGGCTGGGAGTGTTGAGAAACGATGCTTAGGAGTGCAAAGCCATGGCCCTAAGTTCTAAGGGCACCTGATTCTAGGCTCTTGTATCCTGAGGCAAAAGGTTAGAACAGGGACAAGTGACTATACAAAGAATACAGGCGGTTTATTAAGAAAGGAAAAGCAGGGTCATGGGAGCACAAGTCTTTAATCCCAGCACTCAGGGGGCAGAGGCAGGTGGATCTCTGTGAATCTGAAGCCAGCCTGGTCTACAGAATGAGCAGAGTGAGTTCCAGCTCAGCCAGGGCTAAACAGAGAACCCCTGTTTTGAAAAATAAAACAAAAGGTTTGAAAGAAATGAAAAGCACCCCCAAGCATGAGAGTGGGCTGTTGAGCTGAGGTAAGAACCCCAGAAGTTGTGGACCTATCATCCTTTATAGGAAGTTTACCTCTCTCAACTTCATGAATTGCAGAGTCTTTTTTTTTTAATGCACACTCTGTTAGAGGAAGCTCTAGTGCAGGTCGGTTTCCAGCCTTTCTAGTGAATTTTCTCCCTCCATATATAAATTTTGATGTTTCAGTTTGAAGTCCCCACTCTCCTGTGAGGCTTTGACCTGAACCACCTTACTTCTTCTTATGTCTTACCATCTCAATGTAGATTCTTAAAGACGCCAATTTCCAGACTTCTCCATCCCGCACACCAACCCCCAAGCCTTCTCTAAGTTTCACCTGCCTAATTTCCTATACATACCATCACCAACCCAGTCCCATTTCCTTCCCTTGAACTGTGAAGTAGCCTCCTAGTTGGCCTAGAGCCTCTAGAGCCTCTTACACTTCAGTCTCCACCGTTCTTATAAACACTATTTAATGAAAGTTTTACCATCTTCTGAAAGACCACAGTTGAGTTTCTTTAACATCTAGTCTGAAGCACCTCATAACCTCATTTCTCATCACTGCTGCACAAATTCACACCATAGGCCCCTTTTCTGAAGTTCTTACCATGTCCTAAAGCCATGTGAGCTTCTGGATATGTTGATCTCTTCAGTACAGGGTGGAAGGGTGTTTCTCTTCTGTGGAGGACTATTATCCATACCTGAGGACCTGGCTTGATTTGGGCCCCAGCATGAGAACTTCCTAAGATTCCAGAGTTAACCAATAGGTTCTCAGTGAGTCCTGATCCTGTATGGTCCATCCAATCAAGTTTCACAGTCACTTCTTTGGGTATCTTCCTCTTAAATGGATGGTTCTCCCTCGTGTGACTGTCTCTGGACCTAACTAACAGAGGCTTAGAAGTCAACAGAGATTCCATATCATCCTTGAAAGTGAGCAGCTACAGCTCCACCCTTTATTGTAAGGAATTGTGCCTAGGGAGGGTAGGTCCTAACATCTGCAGTGGACAAGCTGGCAGCCCAAGAGAGCAGATAATACAGTTGAAATCCAAAGGCCAGCAGGCTGAAGACCAAATAAAAGCCAGCATCCAAAATCAGGGGAAATGATTTCCCACAAACTCCTTGCCAGGGGACTTGCCTGTTAATTGGGGAACAGTCAACTTTTTGTTCTATTCAGGCCTTTGATTGATTACATTGCCCATTGAGGGAGGACCATATTCTCTAGTCAGTCTACTGAGCCCGGTATTAATCTCGCCCTCACCAACACACCTACAAGTGCTTGGCCAAATAACTGGATACTTCATGGCTCATTGACACATAAAATCATCACTTTCAAACTGAAGTATCCCTTAAACAACTCCAATGCCACCTCTCTGCCTGGCCTTGTCAACCACAAATCTTGTTTCCATCTCTCTGAATTTGACTACTCTAGTATGCTGTATAAACAGGGTCACACTATCCACTTTGGCTAACTTATCACACTCAGCACAAGGTCTGCAAGGTTCACCCATGTTACAGCAACTGTCAGACTTTCCCTCCTTGCCCAGGTGGACTGATGTGGACTGGTTATATGCTGCTGTAGGTCTCTAGGATGCTCTATTTGTCCACTGAGCTATAAATGGACATTTCAGTTATTTCTCTTTGGGCTATTGTAAACAGTGTTTTTCTGAACATTGGTGTGTAGATCCCTGTTCAACAATTTACTTTTAAGTCTTTTTTTTTCCTTTTTTTAAAGATTTATTTATTTTAAATATGTGAGTATACTGTTGTCTTCAGACATTCCAGAAGAGAGCATCAGATCCCATTAAAGATGGTTGTGAACCACCATGTGGTTGCTGGGAATTGAACTCAGGACCTCAGGAAGAAGAGTCAGTGCTCTTAACCACTGAGCTATTTCTCCAGCCCCCTGCTTTTAAGTCTTTAGAGCTGTGGTTCTCAATCTGTGAATTGTGATCTCCTTGGGGGGTGGGGATGCATATCAGATATCCTACATATAGGATATTTGCATTACAGTGCATAAGGGTAGCAAAATTACAGTTATGTGATAGCAATAAAATAATTTTATGATCAGAATCACTACAATATGAGGAACTGTATCAAAGGGTCACAGCACTAGGAAGGTTGAGATCCACTGCTTTAGAGGTATGTGTCTAAAGTGGTAAAGGGGAAGGAGGGTACACACATGTGGGCGTGGTCAGAGAACAACCTCAGTTGTTGTTAATCAGGTATCATCCACTTTTCATTTGAGATATGGTCTCTCATCTCCCTGAAACTTCACCAAATGGCTAGGCTAAGCTGTCTAGTGGCCTGCCAGGTGCCTGTCCCTGCCTCCCATCTCACCATCACAGGGATTACAAGAATGGACCACAGCAGCTGCATTTATACTTGGGGCTCAAACTCAGATAGTCAAGCTTGCAAAGCAAGTGCTTTACTAAGCCATCTCTCCAACCTCAAAATTAACATTTGAATGGCAAATTTTATAGTATGTATATTATACCCTAATAAAGGACACTGAAGCAACACTGGGGAAATAATATGAGATGTTCCATAAAACCATTGGCCTTGAGCCTTTAAAACATCAATGTGGGGAAAAAACCTATAGGGATAAAATTTATAGATCAGCAGGGAACAAATAATACCCATGCCCAGCCCTTTCTTCCTTGTCTTCCTCCACTATAAAGAATCAGAAGGACCTAGTTTGCTTGCCTGTTACTCCTGCCACTTAAGGTGAGCCATGATGTCATCCCAGCCAATGGAATGCAGTAGAGATCTACTGAGCATTTCTAGAAATGCCTTTGCTTTCAGATCTCTCCCTACTTTCTGTCTGAAGGGTAAAGATGAAATGAGAAAGGGGCAGCTACCTTGGAACCACAGGCAACAAGCTCCAGGATACTGAAAAGACAAGAATGGGAACACAGTCCCAAGTTCTTGAGGGCATCTTCTTTGATCTGCCTCACCAACCCTGGACTCCTGACCTCCCAGCTTCTTGTTACATGAGATTTTTGAAATAAAAAATAAAAAACAACAACAAAACCAAAACAAACAAAAAACAAAACCAAAAAGCTTAAAGCCATTGTTAGATTCTCAGCTATTTTCAGGCAAGTCTTTTAAGGAGACTTCCAGAAAGATGGCGAATGGCTTTAACCTCCCCATGTCTCCATTTCCTGATCTATATAATAAGAATATTCATAGAGATGTAAGGAAGACTAGCATAGGTTGATGTGAAGCTTACATAGTTACTATATTGATAAGATGTTAGGTATAGACTTGATATTTATGAACCCAATGTGCATCTGCTGTTATTTGAATTATTACTATTACTAATATTACTAATATAGAATAAGAAAATGTTCACAAAACTCCACTCTCTCAAGCCCATTAAATTAGTCAAAAAGGAGTTTAAAGAAGAGATAAAAGCTGCAGTAAAGAACCTAGACAACATACAAAAACCCATTCAGATGCTGGCTCATGAGTTAAATACCCAGCCAAAAGGAGATACTCGAGTTCTGTAATCATTTGGCTGGATTCAGGTCCTAGACTTTCTACTTAAAAGGTTGAAATGTAGCCGGGCATGATGGTACACGTCATTAATCCCAGCATTCAGGAGGCAGAGGTTTATGGAGCTCTGAGTTTGAAGCCAGCCTGGTCTACAGAGCTAGTTTCAGGACAAACAGAGCTACACAAAAAAACCTGTCTTGAAAAACAAACACAAAGCACACAAACCAAGGCTGAAATGTCAGAGGAGTCACTCAACCTCTGTGGATGGTGGAAGAAACCCCGGGTGCAGATGTGTTATCGGATGAACCAACCATGTCAAGGACCCTAGCACAGGAGCAAGCCAAGCAATGCTTCCTCAGGGAGAAGAAAGGAACTCACCAGAACACACACATGATTGAGGAACTATCGGCAACTGACTATGGCAGGAAGAGATCCATTTTCCTGGGCAGTGTGGCCCATGGCAGGCTACGTGTTCTAATGGATGACACACTACACCCGGGTACAGATGTGCTGGACTAATGGACTCAATGGGTTATGAAAGATGAGGAAGGGGAAGAGGAGGAGGAGACAGAGGAGAACAGAGAGAGCATAAAATTGAGTGGGGAATGTTGTTTGAGCGTCTCCATGAAGACTTTCAAGAGAGAGAAGAGATATCATCTAAATACAATACATTATATGAAATTACCCAAGAATTAAAAAGAGTTAAAAAGAATAGGGGGAGAAAATAAAGGAAGGAAAAAAAATCCTGTTACTTTATGTACTGATTCAAAATAAAAAATAAAATAAGTACTGTTCACAATACTACTCCCCTCCCTCCAAAATACATACATACCTAAATAGTCTGTTAGTTCCGGAAGGACTACTAACCTCTGTACACACAGAGCCCCACCCACACCTGCCTGGACTCCCTCTTGTTCCTGTGCAGAGTGAAAAGATCCCTTAATCCACAGACTATGGATTCCTTCTCCAATGGAAATCACTTCTTTAGAAAACTCTAGAGGAAGATGCATCTCACTGGTACCACAGGAATCATTTCAGCTGTTTGGCTCTAGTAAGCATTCCAAGACTTTATTTATTTTTTAATAATCAAAGTCTGCAATCACCAGAGTCTAAAGCCATCTTTGAATTTCCTTGCTGCTATCTGACAGAGAAAGGGCCCTCCTCCACCCTTCTTCCCTAAGCAAGCAGGTCACCCTCCACCAGACAGCACTGTAAATCATAATTAGCTGCTGCCTTCAAATGTAGGTATAATAAGGGTGAGGGACAGTGAAGCCCACACTGATCTCAGGCACCAAGACAAGCCTCAGCTTGATTTACTGAAGAGTAATCACAGGGACTGTCAGAAACTGGTGCTGCATTCCTTTAAAGCCAAAGAGGCTGCAGGAAGTTTAACACCCTGCATATTCAAAAAACGATCACAGAATTTCCACAGTGAATTTGATGGCCAATTGCTCACTAAGGCATCTGCAGAGTATTTTGTTTCTACCGAGTAGAAGAAGAAAGGGTGGTGTTGCTTTTTCAAGGATTCCCCGAGGGCTGGAGGGCAGAGACCAGCTGTTTCTAGATGTTGACTATGCACTGCGCTGCATCGGGTCTTCCATGTGTGTCTCTGAAACTGAACCACACAGCATCATGTGCAAAGGACCCTTTACACCGATGGGGAAGCTGATCTTTGACACAGTTATACAATTTTTCCTAGGCTCAAAGGGCACAGCGGGACTACACCCATTTTTATATGCTCCAAAAGCAGTGTCAGCTTTCAGAAACCCTCACCAGTCATCTTGGTGGTCACGTGGGCCATCAACCTGTGGCTTGATGGTCACTTGGTGGTCACTTGGGCTTGGCCTGCCACAAACCTGTCCCGTTACCCACTAGGGTCTGGTCACGTGAGCTCTCTAGCAGCTAAATGAACTCTCTAAATTGACCTGTGGCTGCTACCCACAAATCCCACTCAGGGTGTGTCAGAGTCACAAGAGACACCAAGATCACCCCTCTCCCCACAATATATCTTGCCAGCCTCTGGTACCTTGTTCTGTATCTTGCCCTAGCTCTGTGTTAAGTCTGGCTGAGAGCTATGGCTGAGAGCTATGCCCTCATTCCTGCTAGCCCAGCCTTCTCTGAGTCCATGGCTTATGCCTTTCATTTATTACACACCTTCTCAGGGTCAGAATGTGAGGTTTTGCCAGTCTAAGAATAACAATACAGCCACATCCCTCGCAAAGCCTTAAGGGAACAGATGTGAATGGAGAATGCCTGTTTCCAGCTACATCCTCTGTTCCAAAGAAGATGCTAACACCAAATCCAGCGCAAAACCAAATGCTACCCCTTTTACTGTCAGTTAGCCCTCCACAGTGTCTGCAAGTATGCATTGTTAGCCCTACCTGGCAGATGAAGACAATGAGTCTCAGAGAAAGAAAGCCCAAGAGTTCACAGTTAGTAAGTGAATCCCCCAGACACTATGAGTCCAGACGCCACACTTAACCCAACCAACTGCCAGTAACATGCCCTTCGTGGCACGCTTGGGTACACAATGGTCTTACTTTACTTTGCTATCATGTTTAAAAAATAAGTCAGATGGAGACCAGTGTGTTCACACTGCCAGACATCGCCTTTTAACATGGCTTGTTTTTACCAGTCAACAGGTGTCTGGGTGGCCTCAGGCACAATCAGAACTAGTTTCTCTGCCAGGAGGGAAAGCTATGTTGAGAACAGACAAGACGTCCCTGCAGCCCTTGGCAAGTAGCCTGAAAGTGTCCCTAGCAAGAGGACTGTAAGAGCTGGCCACTGGGAGTACCCTGGGAGTGAACAGCCCCATGATTGATTTCATCTCCCTACCTCCCGCACCCCCTCCCTCCCTCCTCTCTTCCTCTCTCCTCTCCTTTTCTCACCCAGATCCCAGCAATGCATCAATTACGGTATACACATATTACATTCACAGGATAGATATTACCTCCTGCACTTGCCACTGTCAGATCCAGCCATAGATGGAGGACAGGGTGTGTGGGGTTAATTGAGCAAACCACACCGGCCCCTGTGCATGGGTTGGCAGAAAATGGCTTATTTCACAAATACACAAGCTGCTTCCTGGCCAGTCTCCTGTGATTAAACCAGGTCACTACTGTGCTTTTGAACAAACACACCCAGACTTCCACGTTCAGGTTCATCTTTGTCAATGCCAATGTGGCCACTATGGTATTATCTACTCATCCTTCTGCATTCTGCAAACACTTGCAGAATACCCATCCGACATGAAACTCAACACTGTGATTGGGTAATGTGGGTATAGTTCTGTGCAACTTGGTTCATTTAGACCATGGAAAGCCTTGGGAGAGTTAGGAGGCTAAGAAGACAAGAGTAGGAGAGGAGAACATGATAAAGAACTGCAGAAAGATGCAGGGATGAGGGCAGGACTGGCCACAATATAAGATGCTCACTGCTAAATATTGGGGTGAAATAGTGGTGGGTACCAATTTTATGTCTGTTCTCAGAAAAGTAAGAAATGCCACAACCATTTATTTTCTCCTGTGATTAAACCAGGTCACTACTGTGCTTTTGAACAAACACACCCAGACTTCCACGTTCAGGTTCATCTTTGTCAATGCCAATGTGGCCACTATGGTATTATCTACTCATCCTTCTGCATTCTGCAAACACTTGCAGAATACCCATCCGACATGAAACTCAACACTGTGATTGGGTAATGTGGGTATAGTTCTGTGCAACTTGGTTCATTTAGACCATGGAAAGCCTTGGGAGAGTTAGGAGGCTAAGAAGACAAGAGTAGGAGAGGAGAACATGATAAAGAACTGCAGAAAGATGCAGGGATGAGGGCAGGACTGGCCACAATATAAGATGCTCACTGCTAAATATTGGGGTGAAATAGTGGTGGGTACCAATTTTATGTCTGTTCTCAGAAAAGTAAGAAATGCCACAACCATTTATTTTCTCTAAATCAGCTTTCTGACCATCCTTCTGTTCCCTGTTTGTTCACCCAGGGCCATGTGAAGGTCCCAAGGCTCTTTTGTATTAATATTTATGTCCTAGTTTCATTTCTGTTACTGTGACAGTATCCTGACAAAAAGCAACATAGAGGAGGAAACATTTAGTTGTCTCTCATTAGAGTTTCCACTCCACTATTGCCGGGATGTCATGGTGGGAACCTTGAACATCACATCCACAGCCAGGACAGAGAGAATAAACACATGGATCCTCATTTGTTTGTTTGCTTTCTCCTCCCTTATACTTTTCGGGATTCAAATCCTAGGGAATGGTGCCTCCCACGGTAGGCTAAGTCTTCTCACACCAAGTAACAATTAGACAATCTCCCCACAGACATGCCCCTAGGCTAACACAATGTTGACAGTTCCTCAATTGAAGTTCTCTATCCAGATGATTCAAGGTGTGTCAAGTGGGTTAAAACTAACCAGCTTAATAACCAACTCTGGACTTGCCCAGCAGTTGTAGGTTCACACACAATGCCTGTTGATAAAGCTGTTGACTATTTGGTGAGGAGGCTGCCTGCCAGATTGTGAGCCCCAATACCTGGGCCTAAGAACTCCCCCATAGACATCCTTTCTGACATTCTGTTATCCCAAAAATTCCTTCTTCCTCACAGAACCCCAATAGCATATCAATCATGTTTCCAGAATGGCATCTCCCACTTCCCATGTGAAAGGTCTGTCTCCCTCTCCATGTGCTCCATATAACTATCACAGCAGCAACCTAAGTTCTCAAAATAATAAAAACAGCTCTCTCTAGACAACATATGTCTTTTTGGGGTGAGGAGGGAGACATGGTCTTACTATGCAGTCCCGACTAGGCTATAACACCCTTTGTGGGCCAAACTGGCCTCCAACTCACAGAAATCCACCTGACTAGTGCTGAGCGTGGTATGTGCCTCCACTTCCAACAACTCCTATTTCTAAACTCAACAGTACAAGCCACTCTTGCTAAGGAAAAAAAAAAAACTAAGAACAGACACCGTTACAGGAACTTAGAGAAACACAACACAAATTAATGTATTAAGTTTCCCCATCTGTCAAAGGAAAACTCGGAGACAGGAGTATTTAGAAATGAAAAATGGGCTTGGGAGGACAAGGGAGTGGGGCATCAGAAAAACTGGCTCAACATATTCCAGCCTTTACGGAGAGAAAACAAAAAACAAAAAACACAGAGTCCAGGCTGCCTGGGGTTATAGTCATCATCCTGTGGCATGAAAACAGCAACTTTTCACATGGTCCCCATATGCCCCCTATCTCCACAGGTCATCATAGCAGGAACTGGAGACAAAGCTCTCCTTGTTAAGGCGTCTAGGTTTAAGGGAAATATTCAGGAGTTTACCATTTGGGGGACCCTAGTATTTTCCATTAATCTCAGGTTTAGGAATGTGGAGTTGAATCGATTTGGTGTCTCTTCCTCCTCCTCCAGTATATCATGTGAAGTGCTTAATCATATTGGGAACAGAACGACGTGACAGTTTGGGCTCCTATACCATATGATTTCAAGAGAAAAAGGAATGATATTCTAAACTGGTTAATCAGAGGGAATCACGAAAGCATCACTTACAGATCTCTCTCACTGACCCCTCTCACTGACCCCTGAGAGTGTGCGTATGTGTGTGTGTGGGGGGGGGGTGTTTACAAGAGCTGCTTTGAGCCCAGGGCTGAGAACATGGGTAGGTTTCTCTTACTTTGTAGCTGCCCAGATGTGCCAAGACAACATTCTGCCATGGGTCTCAGAATCCTGAAACTTTGGTCATACACATAAACCATTTAACCCAAACTCTTCCAATACAAGTGGTAAAACTGAGACCAGATGACTTGGCGTGCCCCACAGCAACTTCCATGACAGTATATGTGGCCTTCAGCTAGACAGTGAGATGAATTTTTTTTTAAATAGTTAAAAAAAAAAACAAAAAAACAAAGACATTCAGGGCACGAGGGAGTCTGAGATAAGAAAATTCTTGTGAGTTCAAGGTCAGCCTGGGCTATATAAAAAGACACAGCCTCAAAAAGAAACAAAACAAGCACTGGAGTCAGATATAGTTAATCACGCCAGAGGCAAAGGTGGGCAATGTCGCTTCCTGCTAACATTTTTGCAAAAATAATGTTAAAGGATAATTTAAAATTTAAAGACAAGAATGAGAGCAATTTTCATACACTGTTACCTGCCGCTGCAGTTATCCCCTGCGGAGTCCAAACATTGTGATTAGAAAGACTGGAATGTGGACACTGCCTCCACCAGGGGTCAATGCTCATTTTGGTGGTGACCCTCTGGGGCTTTTTTTTCCCCTTATTTCTACCTATTGCTGATTTTAATTAAAAAACAATAATCCGTGCTCACGGTGAAACATCTCAACAATAAAGAAAGAAACAAAGGGAGGGCTCCCATGAATAAGTCAGCCCAATCTCATTCTCCTCCAGGAAGATAAATCATTTTAGCAATTTTAGCATCTCCCTGCGTGTTTGTGCTCATTCACAAATCTGTGTGCATACAAACACATCCGGGGATTTTTTTTTTAACTCAACATATTCTTCAGCCTCTGTTTTTTTCATTTGACACCATAAACATCTTTTCATGTCATATACCTTGACCTTAGAGTTTGAAACATCTGCAAAATCTACTGTGTGGGTGTTCCCTCTCTGAGGCAGCTGTTCCTTATTAGGGAATATTCAAGCTGTTTTCCAGCCTCTTACTAGTATAAATAATGTCTCAACGAACATATTTCTATACATATATATATATATATATATATATATATATATATATATATATATATATATGCATATATCCTCTAGAACAGATTCCTGGATGTGAGACACTGAGTTAATGAATATGTATACTTTATGTCCTTGGCATCAGCACAGTATAAGATTCATTTTGTATTTCCTCCATACATGAGCTATTAGTGACTTTTTGAGAATGTTTGTCAATTGGAAATGTGGGAAACAGTACCACACTTCAATTCATCTCTCCTTCATTAGGATCGGGGCTGGGTGGCTTTTCAATTGAGGCTCAGTTGTAGTCAGTTTAGACCCTCTGAGAAGGAGATAGCCAGGGTATGTGATTCTACAATCCAGAGTTCTGCTAGGGCAGATTCTAATGGCACAGGAAGGAGGGGCCATGAGGACTGGGAGAGGCTGGAGACCAAGATGCATTTCTAACATTTGTGCAAGGAGACATTGAGTAGGGTCCTCAGACTGTCAATAGTGACAGGGTCAGAGGCACAGCTCCACACCATTACCCTCAGGAGACTGAGGAGTTCTTGCAATCTATTCAGTGACCTGTACTCCAACAAAATTGGGAGTCATGGATTGGCCTCATAAAAGAGTTTCAAATTGAAGCCAAGTTGGGGTTTCAGTGGAGATACTTTCATACAGACTTTAAGCACAAGAGTGAGGAGAGAAAGAGGGATACTCAGGAAAAAGGGGGGGATAAGGCACACCCACAAGGTAGGTAAGGGCATCTCAAAAAGGAGTCACACTGCCCTTCCATTACAATAGTCACACACAGGATGCTGGTACATCTGAAGCTACTACCTTGCCAAGAAACCTATATTCGATGACAGGGTAGTTCATAAAGAGCATCTCTCAAAATTGTAATTGATAAGCTGTAGATCACAGGTGTCTTGGTTTGGGTTAGTATTGCTATAGTGAAACACCATGACCAAAAGCAAATTGGAAAAGAAAGGGTTTATTTGGGCTTCTGCTTCCACATCCATTGTGCATCCTTTGAAGGAAGATAAGACAGAAATTCTAACAGAGCAGAAACCTGGAGGCAGGAGCAGATGCAGATGCCATAGAGGAGTGCTAATTGCTGGCTTACTAAACCTGCTTTCTTATAAAACCCAGGACCACCGCCCCACAATGAGTTGGGCCCTCCCACATCTATCACTAATTAAGAAAACGTCATACGGGCTTACCTACAGCCCACTCTTTTGGAAATATCTTCTCAATTGGGGGTCTCTCCTCTCAGATGACTCCAGCCTATGTCACACTGACATAAAATTAGCCACCACAATAGGGATACAAGAAAGTATTCTTACTGTAAATGAAGTTAATACTCTTATTTGGGATACACAGAAAGTCCAAGGAAAAATAGGGCCTAACCTAAAATTATATACAATCACTCCTGAAACTATATACAAAATTAATGTTAGCTGTATGTTGGTAACCTTCATAGCAAATATTTGTTAATTATGCTGGGATTCTTGCTTCTCTATGAGAGACTGCAACCAGACAAGACCCTGGAGGGAGGGGCGCCTATTCTTCCCATATCCCCATTAATTTTCCTTGTCTTTCTCCCCTGTTTGAAAATCACAGTGCAATTCTGAGAAAGTTTTGATCAGACCAGTGATCCAACACAGTCAGCCTTTGAAACTTCACAACCCTAGGTGTATCTGTACACAGCCTACAGAAAGCAGGGTCTGATCCAGATGCCATGTACAATGATCCAGATGCCATGATCTTTACAGTGATCCAGATGCTTAAGCTTCCTGCTGCCAGTCATCTCCTCTGTGGGTAGGAGGGTCTTCTAAAGACAGATCTTAATGGTAGACCTCCACAGACACAATTATAATCCAGCATCTCCTGTCTGGAAACCACCTGGCCTGCCTCTTTGCCTGCTTTACTGCAGAGTGTTTTCTTTCTCTGGCGGGTCTGAGCAACTCTTGGTGTGTCTGGCAGTTTAACCCTTTGCTGTATACGCTACAAATATTCTCTCTTGGTCTTCATTTACTTCTAGCATTGGCTCTGTGTTTCCCTGCATGCAAGTGCAAGTTATTTACACTTAATTTTTTTTTCCTGTAATAAAATCTGCTCATCTTTTCCTTTAAGGTTCTGTGTCTTACTTAAGAAAGTTGTCTTCTAACAGAAAAAAAAAAAAAAAAAAAAAAAAAAAAAAAAAAAAAAAAAAAAAAAAACCAACCAGAAGCAGATCCATTACTTTATCTTATGTTTCCTAGCTGCACGGCACATTATTGACCTAAATTTGGAATAAATGGTTCTATTATGCATCAACCAGAACTTGATTCAGTTTGCTTCTCATCATTTCCAGTTTTTTACCATCTAATTATTATGAAATCTGTCTTCTTTTGAAATGAATAACTGGGCTCTATTTATTCAAAGTCTATGATTTCCCTATAATGTCATCTGTATGTTCGTGTAGCACAACACATGATCTGCATCTGAGAATGTGGGCAAGACTCAACATCGGGGGGTGGGAGGCAGAGAGAGAGAGAGAGAGAGAGAGAGAGAACTCTCCTGATGCTGTGATGCTGCTTCCTGGTGGGCTAAGCTTTGAGATGTGAGAGACCCCAGCCAGCAGCAAGCTGTAGGAGACAGAGAAAGGAACCAACTAATCAATCACCCACTTCTAACCACAAAAAGCTGGAGAGCCAGGCCCAAGGGTGGTGCCCTGCCTCCGCACACCTGAGTCTCCCGGTAGCAGCCTCCTCTTGGGCTGTTTGCCACTTGTCCTCTTGGAGGGAAAGGAAGACCCACCATGAAGGAAGCCAACCAGCTGCTACCACACGACCTTTCCTATCACCTCCTCATCTTACTCTAGTTTATTCTCCAACGTGACAACTTACAGTCAGCTCCCTGCAGAGCCTGGAGAGATGCCCTGGCACACCCCCAGATTTCCTCTGCCACACACACCCTCCCTTGCCTTCTCCTGACTCTCCAGAAGCCACAGCAATTATCCCCAAACAGTTCTCAGGGTCTGAAACTGTCTTGGGCTCACATTTCAATGTCAGAGTGAATTTGGATTCTGAAGTTGATCTCCTTGTTGTACAGATTTTATGAGGGGAAGATTAAATCGTTCTCCAGTGTGTGTGCTTCATTAGACCCCCAAACCCTTGAAGAGTCATTAAGGCCCCTTCTCCCTGGAATGCTTGCCATCTCAGCTTGACAGGCATCGGCAGGAATGAACTCGTCATTATTTGGGAGCTGAACCAGCTGGGAAGCTCTGCCAAGCATGGTTCTACATCAACCATTTGTGCCTGTCCCTTCTAAGGTTCGTGAACCCCAAACCTAGCAAAGCAACTCAAGAGGCACATCCTGTTTGGGAAAAGCCACTCTGAGCCTATGAACTCTTCTCTTACCATGAATCTACAGGCACAAAATTAAGCTGGTAACCAAATAGGATTCAGCCCATGACCAGGGGACAAATTGGAGCTAAGGCCAAGTTTGTTCTGGAAGTAGAAATAGGGCTCACTGTGGGCCTAGCATTAGAGATGAGTCTAAAAGCAACATCAGGATCCAGTGTGGAAGTAAGAGCACAGCTCACTCTGGAATCAGGGTTCACCCTGTGGCCAGAGTTAAGGCTCATTCTTGGATGAGAGTCAAGGTTCAGCATATAACCAGAATTAAAGCCAATTCTGAAAGCAAGTTCATAGATGGACCTGGATCTATCCTCGGGGTCTGTTCCACAGCCAGGATGAGGGTTTAGTCATATGGTCAGAATGAGGGTCTAGATCATGGCCTGCTCAGCTCAGTCAGCCGCCAAATGTCTATTCATCAACAGATTCTGGACTGACTTATCCCTGTATTAGTTCAGGGTACTGAGACTTAACACTCCAACTAAGCACTGGAAGTCTTATATACTATCATATTTATTCCCAGACAAATGTGTTCACAGTCACTGAGATACTTAAACCGTTTCAGGTTAGAGGAAGCAAACAGCATCATCTGTAGATAAGGAGCCATATTTTAGCTGGGGGTGGGAAAATGCTGGAGCAGAATTGAGGTATCTGGAAGGTACTGAGGGAAATTAAGCCTCAGAAAGCTGAGGCGAAGGCAATGGAGCTGTGCACTGTTTCCAACCTTTCCCCATTTGCTCATGTTTCCAATGCCAACAGCTAAAAGAGCTAGAATCTCCAGGGGAAGGTCTTAGCTGGTGGCATTTTCTTTTCCTCCGTGGCTAAAGGTGAGGAGGAAGTGAGATTGATTTCAGCACAAGGCACACACCAGGCTCTCTGTGAGGCTGTTAGCAAGTCCCTCTTCCTCTCTGGACTTCAAAGTACTCACCTAGAAAGGAAAGAATGAAATAGGTCATATGCCATGCCCTCTCTGTTCAGCCAGCTGAGAAGAAGATACAGGAAGATGGAGAAGAATTCAGGAACAGGGAGGGCTTGGCATTGCCAAAGGCCTGTGGAAAGTTTTATGTGGCTGGAGAGAGTGTAAGGGAAGACAGAGGAGAGGTGAGGTCAAAAATGAGACAGTGTCTAAGTCTGCAATGAACACAATGAACGCAAAAGAGCATAGTTTTTATAAATCTGTGGGCAATGAAGAGCCTCACAGCATTGGTGAGAGTGAAAACCATCATATTTGCATTGTAAAAGGACTGGTTGCTGTGCACAGGCTCATTGAAGGAGGTCTGGGTGAAGACATGGGAACCATGATTACACTATGTAACTGCCCAGGCATACGGAGGCCTGCGCTATAAAGATGGACAGAGCAAAAAGTAAGAGGTAGACAGCAGATAGGTAGGCTGAGCAGGTAGAAGCAGATCTGAGGCCAAGCAGATCTGAGACTGATTGGTGGGTCAGGTCTACAGCCAAAGGTGAAGCAAGAATCCTGAAGCTCTGGCTTGAAAGGTGAATGGAAATAACTCACCAGGATGGAGAGATAGGAAGAGAAGGATCTGTGGAGGAAGAAGGCAAATTCTAATCTATACGTTCAACTCAGGAGGTAGTCATGGAATCCAAGTGGAAGTATCCAAGAACTAGCAATGTGATCAGGAGTCCAAGTGCACAGACCAGGCTGAGGGTAAGGATGAGGGGGAGTTGACCATTACCTTAGAATAATGTTGAAAAAACAGAGTCAGTGCTGCCATTTTGATACAAGCTCCTCCTTTAGAGACTTGTGTGTTATAAAGACTTGCTCCCCAGCTACCAGATCCAACTGTTGAGTGATGATTGAATCATGACTACTCCATCTGTGGATTAATTCACTGATAGATTTATATTTGGTGGCATTATTGAGAGGTGAAGCCTATTCTAAGGGTCTCTCTTGTCTTTCCTGTCTCTAGCTCTCTATCTTCTGCCCACTATGAGGCTAAGGGCTTTTCTCCACCACATGCCCCCACCATAATGCTTGATCCACCTTGCAGATGTCCAGAAGCAACAGAGCCAAGTGACCATATCGTGAAACCTCTGAAAGCATGAGCCAAATAAGCCATCCCTCCTTTAAACGGTTTATTTTGGGTATTTGTCATAAAGATCGAAATGTTACTAACATACAGGATCAAATTCAGGACAGCCAACAAAGAATTCAACAACCACCTTAGGAGGGAGTGACTGGTATGGGGGGTGAGCACAGTTATGCTACCTAGTGATGCATAGGAAACTAGAGAGAGATCATGATATCTAATAAGGCCCAGAGACTGGGAAGCTCAAGGGTCGTGGTGACCAGGGAGGTTCCCAGTGACTTAGTGACAGCAATTGCTAGAACTTCTCTAGGGTAGAATCATCAAGCTAAACCAAGTGGAATTCATTGAGATGATAGAAGCGTGGGCAACGCCTTAGGCAGGCTTTCCTGAGGACCTAATGTGGGATCACAGAGGAAGAAGGTGTAGAGCTGGGAGCAGAATTGTGTGTTCTAAGACCAACTGACTTGAGTGTGTGTAAGTGCTACTGGGAATGGTTCACTCAGGGAAGAAAACAGAGAGGAAAGAAAGCTATTCGGGGAAGCAGCAGGCTATCAACAACCCACATCATCAAAGCACTTTCCATATACTTTAATATTTAATTCTCTCAGCCCATCTGTGGTCTCACACAACTATGTTTTCTTCCTTCACAGCACTTCCCACCATCCATAAATTGTTTTAATTACCCCTTGGCTTGTTTATTGACTCTCTTTCCCACTAATCTCCGAGCTCAAACCAGGAACTTTCCAATCCCCATCACTCCCATCTTATCTTGCTTGAGTTTTTACGCTGCCTAATGCTATCTACGCCATATTGTTTGTTTGTTGAATGTTCTTCCACCAAAACTGTGAACTCGAGGGGCAAAAGAATGAAGCCTGGCTTAGTGTCATCCCGCAGAACAAAGCACTGTCCTAAGCTCATAGGAGAGACACATAAATATGGAGGAAAGAAGGGAAGAAGAAAAGGAGAGAAAGGGAAAGGAAGGAAGGGGGAGCTAAGAAACACTTCTGAAAAATCACAGTGTAGTGTTCAATAATGAACACTTAGCCAACCTAAAGGATCCATATAGCTCTTAAACATCACAACTCCTTTGAAGTAGGATTTATTATTCCCTTTGCATAGATGAAGAAACTGGGCTCTATAGAGATTTTAAATGCTGTCAGAAGTCATACTACTAACAAGTGATGGTGCCGGAACTGGAAACCAGCGAGGTTTAGCTTTGCATTTTACTTCTTGGTTTGCTGTTTTCTCAAAAGCCTGTGCTTCTAAACTACGGCTAGACAGAAAGGATAAGGCCTTGTGTTCTACACCGCTCCCCCATCGTTTAATATGTGTTTTATAGAGAACAAGAAGAGAAGTCTGGGTTCTCAGTGTAATGAAATGTCTAACAGTTGAGGAGAAGGAGCTGCTGACTGCCTCATTTTATCACTGTAACTTGTCTACACGTAGCAAATTATCACACTGTACATCATAAATATGCATAAGCGCCACGTATCTGTTAAAAATAAGGAGACATCAGAAGTGCAGCTTCTGAGAGTGGGAGAAAGACTTTTCTCCAGGGAAGAGCACACCAACTGGTTATCCAATACCAAATGATCGGCCCTGAAAAAAATAGATATATGTCATATTGTATGAACTACGAAGGTTATATTTATATATGTACAGATAGTAATTGAAGAAAAAAATGGCCTGAAAGGGAGAAATGGGGCCATGAATTTGAAAAAGAGGAAAAAAATGAGAGAGGAGATGGGAGGATTTGGAGGAAGAAACAGGAAGTGATGCAAATATTCTATAATTTTAAAAATTATTTAATAAAAATAAGGAAGCAAGCTGGGCTGGAAAGATGGCTTAGTAGATAAAGTACTTGCTGAGCAAGCATCAGGATCTGAGCTAGGATTCTCAGAATCCACATAAAAGGCTGAGAATACCTGTAATCCCTGTAATCCATGGGAAACAGTACTACATATTTGGATAGGAGGATCCCAGCAGCTCATTCACCAGCCCTTCCAGTCAGGTAGTGAGCTCTAGGTTCAGTGATGGGCCCTATTACAAAAGAAAAATAAAATAAGCAGTAATGGAGGAAGAAGGCCACACTAATCTCTGTCCTCCATAATCATTGCACGCACAGGTGGGCAAACCCCGCATACATGTACACACCATCCACATACCAAACATACACACATACACATACGTATGTCTCTCTCTGCCTCTCTCACACACACACCACAAATATGCACACCATATACCATATATATGCATACATTTAAAAAATGAAAAGGCAATATTTGTATGCAAAACTGCTAAAACTTTGTTTGTTAGTGTTTGTTAATTTTCAGGTTAGAATACAAAGTTACCCATCCCTGACCTGGCTGCTCCCTGTTCTCACCTAGTTAGAGTCTTTCTGCTTCCCTGTGTTTCTGTTGCATTTTCCTTTCTATCCCTCGCCTCCCATAAAAGCTCTTCCTTTACTCTAACTTAGGCCCCTTCCTAACTTCGTAACCTAAGAAGGCACATACATAACTATTCACATACATATACACAAGTGTGTAAACACATTCAGGTTTCACCTGTGAGGACAAGTTTGTCTTTCTGAGTCTGACTTACTTTGTTTACCGTAATGATTTCCAGTTGCATCTGTTTTCCTACACGTGTTAAGCTGTCATTTCTCTTACCTGTATGATATTGTATTGTATGTATATATCAGATTCTCTTATCCATTCATCTGTTGATGAGTGACTGTCTAAGCCAGTGACATGAACTAACTAGCTATTGATAGTATGTCAGTCACAAACACTGATGTCCAACAGTCCTTGGGCATAACTGGGTCCATGGTTCTATTTTTAGGTTTTTGTTTTGATTTTTAACGGTTGATCCGACTCTCCTGGGCCTATTTTCAGGTTTTTGATAGGATTTCCAAGCTGATTTGCACTACACTCTGACTGGGGTGAGATGGAATCTCAAGACAAGCTCGATCTGCATTTCCCTGATGGCTAGGGATGTAGAACATTTCAAAAGTATTCATGGGTCATTTGTGTTTCTTTTGAGAATGGTCTATTCGGTTTATTAGTGCATTTCTTCACTGGATGGTTTAGGGTTTTGTTTAATCTTTGCAATCTTTATATATCCTGGACATTAATCTCTGCCTTATGTGTAGTTGGCAGGTTTTTGTTTTTTTCATTTCTTCAATCTGATGTTTGTTTCCTTTGCTGTGCAGAAGCTTTTAAAACTATTTTACTTAACATTTATACATGTGTCTAACATGCTCAGATCAAATCTACCTACATTCCCTCCCCTCCAACTCCTCCTCTGCCACCCTCTTCACTTTGGTCTCCCAAATTATGTTCTCTCTCCCTCCCTCCCTCTCCTCTCCCTCTCCCTCTCCTCTTTCCCCATGTGTGTATGTGTGTGTGTGTGCACACACATGTGTGCTGTGTGTGTGTGTGTGTGTGTGTGTGTGTACCCTCTGAGTCCATTTAGTACTGCTTGTTTGTGCATGGGTGTGGGACAATCTGGAGCATGGTTAGCCTCTCACATCCCTAAAGAAAACTGACTCTCCATCCACCAGCAACCATTAGTTGCCAACAGCTCCTCAGATGGGGTTGGTACTGCATAAGGCTGTCCCCTATCCATGTTGAGATTTTGGCTGGCTTGGTGTCATGCAAGTCTTATGCATGTGGTCCCAGTTTCTGTGCACGCATGTTTGCAAGTGTGTTGTCAGGGCTGGCAAATACTGTCCTGCTGAGCTCGCTCTCTCTCTCTCTCTCTCTCTCTCTCGCTCTCTCTCTCTCTCTCTCTCTCATCTCTCTCCCCTTATAATCTCTCTCTCTCACACACACACACACACATCTCTCTCCCCTTATAATATTCTGACCCTTGGTGGGAGGTATGATATAGACGCCCCATTTAGAACTAAGCACTCCGTAGACTTATTCTTTTCACATTGACCAGTTGTGAGTCTCTGTACCAATCACCATCTACTGCATGAAGAAGCTTCTCTGATGAGGGCTGAAAGATGCACTGATTTTTTTTTTTTTTATGCAGTTAACAGTACCAAGCAAAGGTTTCATCATTTGGAGTGGGCTATAAATCCAATCAGACAATGGTTGATTACTGCCATGATATCCCTGCTACTGCTGGACCAATGAGTAGATTTTGCTGAGTCAGTCATCATAGTAACTCACAGCTTAGGAAAAGATGGCTTTTCTCCCCTGGCAGTGGGAATGGAACTTTCCAGCTTTGTGAAAAATTATGCTTCCAGATCAATACCACTTGATTTCTGTGTGCTCTGTGACCTAAGTATGTGATGTTTTCAATAACAAGATCATACCATCAAACTCCAAAGAGTAACCTAGACCAGCAACAATGAGCTGTAATGTTTAGGGTGGGGAAGGTCTATGAGGTTCTACCCACTATAACAATTCAAAAAGAAGTAACCAAGATCTGGCACTGAGATGTTCATTTGATAGCCTATGGTGTCTTGGGAAGGAAGGTGTTATTCCCTCATCATAGGATACTTCCATTTTAAACAGTGTGTGTGTGCATGTGTGTGTGTGTGTGTGTGTGTGTGTGTGTGTGTGTGTGTGTGTGCATGTGAATGTGTGTGTGTGTGTGTGTGTGTGTGTGTGTGTGTGTGTGTGTGTGTGTGTGTGTGTGTGCGCGCGCGCACATGCATGCATGTGCTTTAGGAAGATTCAACAGTCAGATCTCTCTATGGCATGTTCAAAGGTCTTTAATGTTAGTGACCCCTCCTCGCCTTACCATCCCATAATGTACCCTATTTACCTTCTCCTGATCAATTATTCCTCTTTCCCTCCTTCATATCACCTGTGTTCTACTATTACTTTTCTTGAAATCTGCCTTCCCATAGTCCCTCACTTGTTTCCTGCCTTCTGTGGGCACTCCAGTTTAAATACACATCTCTAAAAATCCAAAGCTAACATCTGCAAAGGAGAGAAAACATGCAGCATTTGTTTTTCTGAGTCTGTTACCTCTGTCAGAATGGTTATTTCAAGCCCGTCAATTTACCTATGGATTTAGCCTTCCTATATATCAATGATAAATATACTGAGAAGGAAACCAGGGGGAAAATCCCATTCACCATAGTCTCAAAACAAACAAACAAAACAACACCAAAACTTGGAATATATCTAGACAGGCAACTGAAAGCCTTGTACAATGAAAACTTTAATACATTGAAGAAAGAAATTACAGAAGATCCCAGAATGTGGAAAGACCTCCCATGCTCATGGGTTAGGATTAATATTGTAGATATGGCCATCCTACCAAAAGCAATTTACAGATGTAAATTCAATCTCCATCAACATTCTAATCCAATTTTTCAGAAAATTTATTTGAAAAATTCATAAGAAAACACAAAAGACCCAAGATAGTCCAAATAATCCTTAACAATGAAACACTGCCAGAGGAATTGCTATTTCTGATTTCAAGTTATACCACAGACCTCTAGTAATAAAAACACCATAGAACTGGCATAAAAAGCACACACTGTTCAATGAAATAAAATTTAGGACCCAGATATAAGCCCACACCCATATAGCTATATGAGTTTTGACAAATAGACCAACAATATACACTGGAGAAAAGACAGAATCTTCAACAAATAGTGCTGATAAAACTGGATAGCTACACGTAGAAGAATGAAAAGAGACCCTTGTCCCTCAGCCTACATCAAATTCAGCTCCAAATGGACCAAGAACTTCAGCATAAGACCTGATACCCTGAATCCAATAGGAGAGAAAGTAGGGAATGTGCTTCAATTTACAGGCACAGGAAAGGACTTTGTGAAAGAGGCTGTGGTAATGCAGACATTAAGACAAACAACTGACAAGTAGGACTTCGTGAAACTAAACTGATGCTGAACAACAAATAACACTATCATTCAAACAAATAGGCAGCCAACATCTGACAGAGGGTCAATGTCTAGAATGCAAACTAACTTCGAAAATCCAAACACCAAGAAAACAAACAGTCCAACTGAGAACTGGCACATGGAACTGGAAAGTTCTTAAAAGAAGAAATGTGAGTGACTGAGACTTAAAAAAAAAAATCTACTCAACATTCTTAGCCACTGGGGAAATGAAATTAAAAGTACCTTTACTCATTTCAGAATGGTAACAGACAAAAACTAAACAGAGAAATAATGAAACTAACAGAGGTTATGATTCCAATGGACCTAACAGATAGAACAGTTCACCCAAACACACACGAAAAATCTTCTTCTCAGTACCTCACAGAACCTTCTCCAAAACTGACTATATAATAATCAGTTACAAAGCAAGCCTCAACAGATACAAGAAGATTAAGATAACCCCTTACATCCTATCAGATCACCATGGATTAAAACAGGAATTCAAAGCAACAGAAACAACAGAACGCCTACATTCTAGTGGACACTCTTTACTCAGTAATCACTGGGTCAGGGAAGAACTAAGTAAAGAAAGAAATTAAAGACTTTCTGGAATTCAATAAAAATGAGGGCATAACACACCAAAATTTATGGGACACAATGAAAGCGGTGCTCAGAGGAAAGTTCATAGCACTAAGTGTCTTCACAAAGAAATTGGAGAATTCTCATACTAAGGAATTAAAAGTACACCTGGAAGCTCTAGGAGAAAAGAAAAGCAAACACATCTAGGCAGAAAATAATTAAACTCAGGGCTGAAATCAACCAATTAAAAACAAAGAGAAGTATACAAAGAAATTAACAAAACCAAGAGCTGGTTCTTTGAGAAAAATCAACAAGATAGACAAACTCTTAGCTAAACCAACAAAAAGGCTGAGAGACAGTATTCAAATTAACCAAATCAGAAATGAAAAGGGAGATATAACAATAGACAACAAAGAAATTCAGAGAATCATTGGGTCTTAGTACAAAAGCCTGTACTCCACAAAATTGGAAAATCTAAAGGAAATGGATAATTTTTCTAGATAGATATGAATTACCAAAGTTAAATCAAGACCAGGTAAACTATTTAAACTGACCTATAATCCCTAAAGAAATAGAAGCAGTCATTAAAAGTCTCCCAACTAACAAAAACCCAGGTTTTAGCACAGAATTCTACCAGACTTTCAAAGAAGAGCTAATACCAATATTCCTCAAACTATTCCACAAAATAGAAACACAAGGGATACTGCCAAACTCATTCTATGAGGCCACAGTCACCCCACCCTGATACCTAAACCACACAAAGACTCAACAAAGAAAGAGAACTTCAAACCAATTTCTCTTATGAACATTGATGCAAAAATACTCAAAAAAATACAAACTGAATCCAAGAACACATCAAAAATACCATCCACCATGATCAAGTAGGTTTCATCCCAGGGACACAGAGATGGTTCAATATATAAAAATCCATCGGAGTAACTCACTATATAAACAAACTAAAAGAAAAAACACATGATTATCTCATTAGATGCTGAAAGAGCCTTTGACAAATTCTAACAACCCTGCATGTTAAAAAGCCTTGGAGAGATCATAAATAAAAGGTGCATATCTAAACACAATAAAGGCAATATACAGCAAGCCAATAGTTAACATCAAATTAAATGGAGAGAAACTTAAAGAAATTTCATTAAAATCAGGGACAAGACAAGCCTGTCCACTCTCTCCTTTTCTCTTCAATATAGTACTTGACATTCTACCTAGAGCAATAAGACAACTAAAAAAGATCAAGGGGATACAAATTGGAAAGAAGTCAAAGTATCATTATTCACAGATGATATAATAGTATACATAAGGGACCCCAAAAATTCTACATAGAGAACTCCTACAGCTGATAAACGCCTTCAGCAAAGTGAAACAAAACTAACTCAAAAAAAAAAAAAATCAGTATCCTTCCTTTAGACAAATGATAAATGAGCTGAGAAAGAAGTTAGGGAAACAATGCCCTGCACAACAGCCACAAATAATATACAATATCTTGGTCTAACCAAGCCAGTAAAAGACCTGTATGACAAGAACTTCAAGTCTCTAAAGAAAGAAATGGATAAAGATATCAGAAGATTGAAAGATCTCCCATGCTCATGGATTGGTAGGGTTAATTTAGTGAAACTGGTCATCTTACCAAAAGTAATCTACAAATTAAATTCAATTCCCATCAAAATTCCAATACAATTTTTCACAGATCTTGAAAGAACAATTCTCAACTTCATATGGAAAACCAAAAAAACCCAGGATAGCTAAAACAATCCTGAACAATAAAGTAACTGCTGGAAGTATTACCATCCCTGACTTTAAACTGTACTATAGAGCAATAGTAATTTTTAAAAATGCAGGACATTGTTATAGAAACAGACAAGTTGATCAATGGAATTGAATCAAAGATCCAGAAATAAACCCACACACTTAATTTTTTTTTAAAAAAGAAGCCAAAACCATACAATGAAAAAGAGAAAGAATCTTCAACAAAAGGTGTTGGACTAACTGGATGTCTATATGTAGAAGAATACAAATAGATCCATATTTATTACCCTACTCAAAACTCAAGTCCAAGTGGATCAAAGTCTTCAATATAAAACCAGATACACTAAATCTAATAGAACAGAAAGTGGGTAACAGGCTTGAACTCATTGGTACAGGAGATAGCATCCTAAACAGAAAACCAATGGCTCGGGAACTAAGATCAATAATTAATAAATGGGATCTCATGAAACTGCAAAACTTCTGTAAGTCAAAGGACACTGTCAAAAGGACAAAATGACAGCCTACAGTTTGGGAAAAGATCTTCACAAACCCTACATCTGACAGAGGGCTAATATCCAAAATATATAAAGAACTCAAGAAGTTAAACACCAACAATCCAAATAACACAATTTTAAAATGGAGTACAGAGTGAAACAGAGAATGCTCAATAGAGGAATCTCTAATGGCCTAGAAACACTTAGAGAAATGTTCAACATCCTTAGCCATCAGAGAAATGCAAATCAAAAGACACTGAGTTTCAACCTCACACCCATCGGAATGGCAAAGAGCAAAAACTCAAGGATCAGCACAGGCTGGTTCGAATTTGGAGAAAGGGGAACACTCCTCTATTGCTGGTAGGTGTGTAAACTTGTACAACTACTCCAGAAGTCAATTTGGCAGTTTCTCAGAAAATTGGGAATATGTCTACCTCAAGACCCAGCTATACTACTCGTGGGCATATACTCAAAAGATGCTCTACCATCCCACAAGGACACTTGCTCAGCTATGTTCATAGCTGCTTTATTCGTAATAGCCAGAAACTGGAGACAACTTAGATGTCCCTTAACTGAAGAATGGATAAAGAAAAGGTGGTTCATTTATACAATGGAATACTATTCAGCCATTAAAAACAAAGGCATCGTGAATTTTGCAGGCAAATGGATGGAACTAGAAAATATCCTGAGTGAGGTAACCCAGACCCAAAAGGACATGCATTGTGTGTACTCACTGATAAGTGGACATTAGCTATAAAGTACAGCATAACCATGATATACCCCACAGACTCAAAGAAGCCAAATAACAAGGAGGACCCAGAGGAGTATGGCTGAATCTTTCTCAGAAAAGGAAATAAAATAGATATTGGAGGTGTATGGAGGGAGGGAACTTGATAGAAGAGGAGATGTGGAGGATCGGGGAGTGCAGGGAAAGAGATGGGAAACAGGTAATGGATAGTTGGGGCAATCTCTGAGATGTGCTTGAGACATAGGATGGGGAAAAGCCTCAGTGTGTTTATGGGGGCAACTCTAGCTGAGACCCCTAGTAGTGGGGAATATAGTTCCTGAAACAGCCACTTCCTGTAGCCAAGTAGGACTCTCATTAGCGGGATAAAGACAGCAATCCATCCACAAAACCTTTGACCCAAAATGTGTCCTTCCTACAAGAGACAAAGAGAAGAAACAGAGGGAATGGCCAACCAGTGACTGACCCAAATTGAGACCTATCCCATGGGCAAGAACCAATCCCTGACACTATCAATGATACTCTGTTATGTTTGCAGACAGGAGCCTAGTATTACAGTCCTCTGAGAGGCTCCACCCAGCAGACAATGAAAAGAGATGCAGACACCCGCAGCCAAACATCAGATGGGGCTCTGGGAGTCTTATGTAAGAGTTAGGGGAAGGATTAATGGACCCAAAGAGGACAGAGACTCCACAGGAAGACCAACAGAGCCAACTAACCTGGACACACGGGGGCTTCCAGAAACTGAACCACCTACTAAAGAGTGAGCACTGGACTTAAGCCCCCTACACACAGGTAGTAGATATGCAGCTTGGTCTTCATGCAGGTCCTCCAACAACTGGAGTGGGGACTGCCCCTGAATCTGTTCATGGGTGGCCTTTCTATCCTCTAGTAAGAAAATAATGTTAAAAACTGGAAGAAAAAACAAATCACCCTGAGCTCATTTTTTCTGGCCCGCATACATTTCCTCCTCCACTTTGTTCAGACCCATCATTCTGGGTATGTTCTACAAGCATCCCTCTGGCCACTGTCCTGCAGAAGGAGGGAGTAGATGGTAGAAATACAGGAGAGCCTTTCTTCAGAGGGGTCATGGGTGGAGCTAAATGGAGTGGCAGTTGTAATGTTTTACTTCTTTTTAGTTTTGTATTTATTTATATATTTATTTGCTTATTTATTAAGGGGATGAGTGTGCATGCCACGGTACATGTGTGCCATGGTTCATATGTGCAAGTAAGAAGATGACTCAAGAACGTTAGTTTCCTCTTTACATCAAGTGGATTCAAAAAACAAATTGGGCTCAGGTCATCAGGCCTGGTGTTAAGTGCTTATGCACTGAACCATCTCACCAACCCAGGGTAGAAAGCTTAGAGAGAACAAGGCCAGGACCTTTGGTGGGGATGTGCATGCAAGAAAGGGTAAGACACCTAGAGGGGGCACTGGGGTTTGGAGTTCAGAAAATGAATACCCAGACTTACCAATGCCTGGAACCAGAAAGCCAGAAGCACTGAGTGCGGGAAGGAAGGTAGTTTCAGCCTAGCATGCTGTGCAGGTTGGTGGGCATCTAAAGGGTTGTGTCTAATGTGGAACTCTAGGCAGTCATCTAGGTTAGGGATGGAAGCTTGGGAGTGGTCCGTACAGCTTGAACATTTCTGAGGGTATCACGGTCAGAGGGCTGCGGCAGCTCAGGCATTGCCAAGCAAGGGCAGACAAGGGTCCAACAAGAGATGCGGGAAGTGGAAGCTGCCAGGAAGATGGGAGGAAAGCCTTCCTTCTGACCATGCGGGGGTGACGGCAAAAGACAAGACAAATGGGCTTTTCTATGTGTTTACTCCACTGGATATTTTACAGCCTCACTGGATAAACAAGCTGTCATCTACCACCCAACTGTATATCAACTGAAACAGCTTGAGGAACCGATAACACTGCAGGTTTGGATACTGTCGGCTGCCGAAGTCTAATTACTACAAACAAATCCAGAGTTGTAGGCACAGTGGGGCTTGCTGGCTGAGGAAAGGGAACTGTCTGCCTGTTCCCAAGGAAAGGATAGAAGGCAAACACGTTTGTTGAGCACCTACTGTGTGCCAGACACTTGGAACCTGCCATCTGTTTAACAGTTTAAATGGTGTTGCATTTTACTGATGAGAAAAGTGGGTCTCAGAGAAGGCAATGTACTTGAGATAAAGGGCTCAGTAAGCTCTTCACTGTCCCCTTGGTCCTTCTCCACTTCCGTCGTAGAGTCAGCATAAACCCTGTGCTCGTGACTTCGCTATTCTGTCTGCTGAGCTTTTTCTGAGACAACTATTCGTTAAAACTAAAACTGCCAGCCATGGCACCAGGGCAATAACGCTTTAAAAAAAAAAAAAAATCCGAGCTCTTAGTACTACTCTATTCAAAAATGCAATTTGATATCAATGGACAATTCAAGAGGCACCATGTGCCTCGTTCTTCCTGCCCTGCCCCAGGCATGTCTGTCCATTATGAAATCAAGAAGAGGAGAGGAAGCGAAGGAGGCTCCCAGAGAACCTAGAACAGCAGAGAGTTGCTTATCTTCCCCACGGGGCATCAGCAGTCTTGATTCAGGGGGCAAATTGGTTGGTTGTGCCCTGTCCTCCTCTCCCCGACCTTACAGATGGGGAGACAGACTCGGAGAGAAGCAGTGAGCACGTTGTGATGGGATTAAGCCCCTGACTCTGACCCACAGTGATCCCTCACACTGCTCAAGAGAGTCATAACTGTCCCGTCCCTAGAGGTATTGCAGGTGTGGCTGCTCTGTCACATGTGAATCAGTAGGTGGCAGAGAGGAGAGAGGCCGTGTCTATGCTCAGTGTTCTGATCTATGAACATCTGAATGATTACTACACTAACATTCCCTGAGGAGGGAAAACAAGCCTGAGACAACCACCAGTTCAGTTCCAGAGAGCCCGGACAGGGAGCTAGCCTAAGATGACCACCAGTCAGGTGCTGCATAGGCCCTAAAGGACTTCTAAGAGCAGGAGCAAGACAGAGACTAGAAGAACCACATCTGGAACCATGAGCCTCAGGCAGGAATGAGCCTGAGACAGACCACTTTAGCATGGGGCCACTTGGATGCAGGCTGGGTGAGGAGAATGCACTAGACGGCCACCAGACCAGCATCAGGGCGCCTGGACAGGGAACTAGCCTAAGACAAGTACCAGTCTAGCACCACATAGGCCTGAATGGGCTCCCAGGACAAGGAGTAAGCCAGGGACAAGAAGGATCACACCTGAGACCGTGGGCTGGGCTGGGTTGGGGTCTGAGACAGACAATCCTCTCATGGGACCACTTGGTTAGGCTAGGCAAGAAGTGAACCCTAGATGACCACCAGGCTGGCAACATGAAGTCCAGACAGGAAGCTAGCCTGAGATGACCACCAGTACAACACTGTACAAGCTTATGGGACAGACCATGCCTGGGATGACCCCTGCCTGGCTTCATAAGGCATAAACAAACCATAGCTCTCCTGAGATCACTCCTGAGATGATCCCAGACACTGAGACCATGGGAACCACTAAGAAGAGCAAGACAGTGATGGAGAGATGGAAGAGAGAAACAGAAGGATGTGGACACAATGAAGAAAGGCAGAACTGGAGACTCAAGAGTAGTGAGGAACTGCCTGATGCGAGTAGCCGGTGATGCCACATGGGACCATGGCATGGTCCTGACCTGTGCTGCCACTGAGAGCCATCTCTGGGTTGGTGGCCCTGCAACAGCTACCACCAAAACCCAGGCTGACATTTCTGGGCTGGGCCTCCACCCTGGGGACATGTCAATATCTGAGGGCTGTGCAGATATCATGGGAAAGCTGACACTGGAGGCATGAGAGCAGAAAAGCTGTCCCTGCCTCTCTCCAGCTGCAGCCCTCAGGAGAGCAAGCCCCGCACCTCACCTGGGCAGCACAGTAGAGCTGACCCTGATGGTGGGGCACAGGTGAGCAAGCCCTGAGGATGTGAACACAGGAAAGCTGGCCTCACCACTTGTCTGCCTTGTACCTGTGTGGGCAACAGAATGATGCCCTCCCCCACATTTGCCCCTTGCTACCTATGACAGGTGGGAAAACTGGCCCCTGGACTGGATGTTAGATGTAACATATGATTTATAAGTTACAAAATGAAAAAAAAATAAGTGTGGACAAAAAAAGTGTGCTGTGGAACACACTATGACATACTACAGCTTCTCAGAGGGATTCTTTTCTCTGTTATGGGGAGGGTTACAAGGCAGGTATGAGGAGAGGGAGATATGAATGGGATTGGGGTGCATGATGTGAAACTCACAAAGAACCAATGGAAAGTTTTTTTTAATGCATTATGGGTCAAAAAATGCATTTATATGAAAAATTACTTATATGCATTAGTTGTGTGGCTTATGTTCACTTAAGCTTTACCAAAAATGAAAATATCTGTGTGTCTATATGTATGTGTGTATGATGTGGGGGTATATACATGGACATGCATGTGCCATGCATACATGTGGAGACTAGAGGCCAACCACAGTTGGTTCTCACCTTCCTCCTTGTTTAAAACACTGTTTCTCATCCTCTTACTCCAAGCTAGCTGACCCATGAGCTTCTGGAGATGCTCTCATCTTTGCCTCCCATCTCATTGTAGTAACACTGAGATTACAGATGGATGCTACCACACCCTAGCTTTCCATGGACTTGGGGATTCCAAGATGCAGGTTCTTGTGCCTTGCAGACAACACTTTGCTTTCTAGGCTGCCTCTCGAGTGCTAATTTAAGCTTTTTAATTAACAGAAAATAATATCAATATATACACTATAATGCAAATAGGCAAAGGCTGTAACTCCATATAAAGAGACTTAGTGTGCCCAGTGCAGACTTCCATTGTCAATCTACGTGATGTTACACCATGCACCAGTCATAACGGCCTTTGCTTTTTCCCAGTCCCTGAAAGCTCCAGACTTTATCCTACATTAGGACTGATCACTTGCTCTTTCCTCTACAGGCTGTGTGTTTTTATATTTGAGTCACTAATATCTCTCATCACTGAGATCTCAACTCATATGCCACCTGCTCTCAGGAACCTCCTGATCATCCTACTTCAGAAGACTATCTGGTCAGTCTCTAACTGTGGACCTCAAATTTCAACATGCAATTGTGTTTATCTGTTTAAAATGCAGACTTCTAGGCCCCACACTCAGATCTCGAGTTGATCCAGCCTGGAGTAGGCCCTGAGAACTTACAGCCTCAACAATCCCCAGGTTGTATTAATGCTACGTGTCCAGGGACCACAGTTCAAAAGCCCTGCTCTATAATTCTGGCCAGTTTTCATGTCACCATTATGTTGTTGACAGTTTGAACTTTTCACTATAATCTAATAAGTTAATTAATTATGGTCTGCCTTTCATACATTAGAAGCCTCTAAGAGTGAGTTCCCTAGCTTTCTTGTTCAATGTGTTAACCCAGACCCAGAACAGAGTCATGTACATAACAGATGTTTAGCAAATATTTGTTGAACAAATGAATTACTGAGTGAATATGTGGATAGATGAATGCATGGAAGGAAGAGGGGAGAAGACAGGAAAGAGGGGAAGGAATGGAAGGAAGAAAACAGGAAGTATGAAAGGGAAAGAGGGAGGGAAAAGAGTGCAATAGATAATGGATGATAGATGCATAAAGAAAGGATGGATGCATGCATGAATGGATGTCTCAGCCACGGTACTCTCCTTTCTATATCATCTTTGTTCTTTATTAAGTTGATTTACTGGCAAAACCAATCTGTGATTTTCAAACTCCAACCAATGAACTCAAGAATGTGAAATATTTTGCCAAAAATGTGGGTGGGTTCTTGGCAAGGAAATACATACCATAATATGAAAAATGGCACAAAACTGCAGAGTCACACCCAATGTTAAAGCCTTCTACTGCATCACATCCAGTGGTCGGCAGTCTTCTGCCATCCTGAAGTTTTTCTCTTCCTCTTCTTCTCCCTCTTTTCCTCCTTCTTGTTCTTGTTCCTTTTCTTGATAATGGAAGAACAGCCTTTCTCATTTTCCCATGTAGACCCCTTAACTTACCTTTTCCATTGCTTCTGATTCCCGTTCAGAGCAACATACCTCCTCTCAAAACATCTTTCATCTCCATGGGGCTGGAGAAATGGCTTATCAGTTCATGAGAGCTTGCTGCTCTTCCGGAAGACCTAATTTCAGTTCCCAGAAATCACATCAAGTGGCTCACAGCTGCCTGGAACGCTAGCTCCAGGAGATCTAATGCCCTCTTCTAGACTCTGTGGCTACCTATATCCATGTGCTCGTGCAAGTGTGTGTGTGTGTGTGTGTGTGTGTGTGTGTGTGTGTGTGTGTGTATGCATGTGCACACACACTCACTCACTCACACTCATACACACTTAAATAGAACGATAAATATTTTAAATAGTGGCACATGGAGTTGGCTAGAGAAGTTGAGCTCTGGAGACACTGAGTTGGTGTTGAGTAAGTTGTGGAACACAGTCTTAATGTAAAGAGTCATACAAAGGCCTCCTTCTTCATTGTCACAGTCACGTGTTAGTCTCCGAAGACTACCACAGCAAATGACCACACATGCAGTGACTTAACACCCACAGGGGCTGTCCTACAGCTCACCAGGTTGGCAGTCTAAGGCAAGTGAGCACCACGTACTCCCTCTGAAGGCTCTGGGGTATCATCGGCTCTCCTACCTTTCTCAGATTCCAAAAGCCACCTGAGGTCCTTAGCTCATGGCCCCTTCCTGTAGTCATCAGTGTAGCATGCTCAAAACCAGCTCTCTTCTTACTGCTTTCTTTCTACTATCTGTGAGAGATAGTCACAGGTGGCGGGGGGGGGGGAGCTCTTTGGGAGGAGAGGCAGATGATCTTCCCAGTGAGTCACTGGGAGAGTCACTTGACGTACTTCAGCACTATCTGAAGCCGGCTCCTCCATAGGCAGAGCCCACATCTTACTCTCCCTGGCTCTTCTCAATCCATCCTGCACGCCTAGACCTCCCACTGTAGCCACTTCTTGCTTTCATTAGGAACTCAGGCCATCAGTCTCTCCCTCCCTTCTTGTCTGTCTTTTCTTTGTCGCTTTTCTAAATGGAATCTTCTCAGTCGCCAGCACTTCTACCTCTCCATCACATCTCTCAGCAATAGCCCTATCCTGGAGGAGTCAACCATCCTCCGCCCCTGTGGTGCCACTGCCCGGTGAATCCAGACATCAGTGATGCCGATCCTCAGCATCTACACAATGGGAAGCTAAGGAAGGGTTTTAAGCATGAAAGTGACTTAGGCACATTTATGATATAGAGAGATCATTGCTGTAACAGAGTCAGGGAAGAGTTAGAGAAAGGAGGAAGGGAAGTCAGGACCGTGCTTCCTCTGCATTAGCACCACTTTCATGGTCAACATCCCTCATCTAGTCCAAACTTAGCACTCTCCTTTCTTCTCTAAAATTTCTACAACCCCTCCTGCCACACGCACATAAGTCTGTCTCCCTGCCTTGAAGCTTAGAAGAAGTTTTGACAGAAGATCCAAGTTCTAACATAGCCTATTGACTTTCTGTGTGAACCTGGGAAAATTATTTAACCTCTCTGGGCTTCAATTTTGTGACTGACAAACTGGTACAGAGTTAAATGTCAATGGCCATACAACATCCACAAAAGGTTCCTTACATGCTATGCAACACCTTACACGTGTGGTATAACATCATCCTAGCTGCAGCCTTTGGAGAGCACAGCAGATAGTTTTATACTTGCATCCATCTCTTCCATTGCCTCATGCATCAAAGTTTTATGAATACCTTGTAGGGTAAATAAACCATTGAGTTTCACACTAATGAACATTTAAAGATGGAATAAAACATTACCAACAGCTTTGTAGACCCTCCCTCCTCCCAGAGAAACCTTTGCTCTGATGTGATTTTTTTTTTCTCTGCTCTGAAGGGTACACTCTAACCCTTCGGAAGAAATGAGTTCTTTTATAAAAAGATGTCAAGCTAAGAGGTCCCAACAGTTAAGAGAGCCTGATAAAACATCGAGATCACGGGAATTTAGTTGCTGTGCATCCAGAAAGTTAATCATGATTCTTAGCTTAGATAGCTTGGTATACACTGTTCTTCAAGATTACTACCTTTAATTCTTTGGAGACACTTAGTCACTGAGATCCTACCAGATGGACAGCACTGGTAGGTCATTCCTACTACCCAGTGCCACCATTATTAACATAATATCAACTATTCAAACAGTAAGCAAGGGAAGTGACTCTTGCCACGGCTCCAGTCACTCTCGTATACCCGGACACAAATGTAACCTTGAAACCATTTAATTTTAGAGGACTTGAAACACACACATATCTGAGAGGTAGCCACCCTCAAAAATAAAAGGGCCCCAAAGCATGATTCACTTGGCCTGATAGAGAACGAGTTGTTCTACCAACTCCTACCTCAGAAGTGGACCTCAGTAGCTGGGAGGTTTGAGCCTACTGAGTACTGTCTAAACACAACCTCTCTGCATCCCCTAGGCTTGCAGCCATCTCTCAGAGGAGCATATCACTGAAGGTTGGTGGTCATTTGACACAGTGATCAGCATAGTCATGTGTAAAGTAGAGGTAACCTGGAGGGAGACCCCTCCTTGAGGGTGTCTCTAATCCCTGACCTTTAGGAACCTGTATGTCTATTCCCCTGGAAACCTTGGGCCAGATCACATTCCATGTGACTAGCTTCCCTTCCCAAATGGTGAAAGTTTATAGCAATTTCAACAACTTCCCATCCCATGTTCTTCCTCACTCACCCTCAGAGTTGCCTTCATTCTTTCATTTTCTCTAGCCAAGCCATTCCAAGAACTCCAACATCACAATATAACAAAGATCAGTTGGAGAACTGGGATTTCTGCTCTTTATAGTCACTCAAGGACCCAGGCTCTTTCTATCTTGAGGCTCCAGATTCCCAGAGTTCTCTTCATTCAGCCAGTTAAATAGTAAACAAAATGGAGGTTTGGGGAATGTATGAGAGAGATTTATGGGCCATCCTAAGAACTGATCTGTTTCATTTCTGTCTATATTCCATTGGTCAGAACTCCTTCAAATGATCTCACTTAACTGCAAGAGAGTATTGTTACATGTTCAGGAGAAAAAGTAATGGAGCTTGGTAAACAAAGAAATACCTCTGCTCCCCAGCACTTGTGCTGCTATGATAAAGGGCTTGCCTTCCCTGGCATGTCCATACCTCAGGAAAAAAGAAAGAAACTAAGTTCCTATTTGTCATGCTGAACCATGAATCCATTCTAGAAGCCCTGTCCATAGATAATAACTGAAAGGTAGAACCCAAATTACATCTGAGTGTACTACTCTGAAAACTTCCAAGCACCTGATCCTTACCAGGAGATTGTGACCAAGGTCACCAGATGGGATCCTGACAATTACAAGAAATCTAGAGGGCTTACAGTAGCAGTGGGAGGAGAGCCTAGGAGTATTGCCCTAAGCAAAGCAAATCCCTATGAGAAGAGCAGGGAGAGTTCTAGAAAGGGTACTTAGGCAAATTCTCACCACACAAGAGATGGGAAAAAAGGGTTTCCCCAGAGTGGCCAGTACTGGAACCCACCTCACCTGCTTCCATAATTAGAGGAACTTACTGGTTATTTTGCAGTGCCATTAATCTATAACCATTATGCCACTTGAAGACCTCTTGAGATTTAGAAAGTTCTTATGTCTCTAGAAGAACTCCAGGAAGACCCTTGCTCTGTGTGACCAGGTAGTCACATATGCCTGGCAATGCGTCATAATAATAAGATGTGTTTTGAGGTTTCCATCTCTAATTTTTAAAATACTTTAAGTCATTATGTACATTTCATCAAAAATCAGGATATTTCACATGCGAATAGTAAGTCTTAGCTTTCTCTCTCTCTTTTTTTAAGAAGGTCTAGAAACCATAGACCTGATTCCCCTAAGTTGACAATCACCCAGAGTTGAGTGACAATTGTCCTCAGAGACAAGACATGTGCCTTTCAGGTCCCATAATGCTTCTTTCCTATTTTTCTTCTTCCTGGACCATGTCACTCATTCAAGACATGCTTCTGCACCTCCTAAGCATCTGAATTTAAATTCTTGTCTAATACACTTTCAAGACATTGATTAATTAGTCCCTCAATTATTCACCCATACAAGTAGATGTTCAGTGAGCAACAGTTCCAAGCTGGGTTTGTGCTAGACAATCAAATGAAATCAAGGCATTGCCTTGCCTTCAGAAAACTGAGAGTCTGACAAGAAGACAAACACAGAATCACTGTACAGGGCACATTCTGTATAAAGTACTTTGGAATGCAGATTTGTTAAGTTTGTTCCAATAGCATCACTCCTAATTCACATTCTCTTGGCATCCTCCTTTCCCATGGAAGGTGGTGGCTGCCTACCATCCGACGCTCCAATGCCACTGCTCTGTCTTTCATACAAACTGAAGAACTAAGCAATCATTTTGTCCCAGATGTGGTAGCACACGCCTGTGATCTCATACACTTGGAGAACAGAGCAGGAAGACTGCAAGTTTGAGGTCAACCTCAGCAGCAAAGCAAAAGGGAATAAAGGGAAGGAAGAGAAGAAAAACAGGGAGGGGAGGAAGAGAAGAAAAGAAATAAAAGAAGGAAGAAGGAAGGAAAGACAGATGATAGATACATATATACATACATACATACATAAATACATACATACATACATACATACATACATGCATGCACACATAGATCGTGTCTGCAGGAATAGCATTCAAATGATAAATGACCAGAGTCAGACAATAAATACCCAGCTTCCTCAGGCCTTGGTAGCGAGACCATGGCATGTGTTCTATGCTGCCCACAGCAAGTTTCCCATTTGTCAGTAGAGATAAACTGCTGACTAACTTATCTTGTTTGTTCTATCCCTGATCCCACTTCCAGGCCCTATTGCTGCTTTCTCACCTCGGATCAGATCCAAGAATTACTTAACATCCTTGCCTTAGAGTCTGTTTCTGTTGGAGCCCAATCTGAGACATGCACCAATAAACAAGTAGAGTGTACAGCCCTCGCAGCCCTTTAGAGTCCATTCAGCTCAAATGGAAATGTACTGTCCATTAACCTAAAGTGGGTCAGGAAATAAGTCCAAACAATTCATTGGCTTTCCTTGAAAAATAATCATAATAATCAGGTTAATGAAAATGCTGCCTGGGAAAACAGGAGTGAACATTTCAGCACTCAAGGCTGCTGTTCTCTCTCTCTCTCTCTCTCTCTCTCTCTCTCTCTCTCTCTCTCTCTCTTTCTCTCTCGATCTAGCTTGTCTGATAAGTTAGATCAGACTGTTATGGGCACAATGACCTTCTTTTCTATGAAGCCCTGCACATGGTTGCTTTGTAGGAGAAAGGGGTTTCATAAATATCTTATATCCAGAACTTGGAATAACTAAAGATGCTTCAGCAACTCCTCCTGACAGACCTTCAAAGGAGACAGTGCCACCTCTACTCCCAAAGAGACAACAAGGAAAGTGGGGTGACCTGCCCTAGTTTGTGTGGTCCAAAGCCTTTTGGCACTACAGCCACACTCAGCCTTTGTGTGAGGGGGGAAGGGTAAGTGTTCCTGTGTCTATACGGTGGAATGAGGAGAAAGGATAAAAGGAGACCTTACTTTGGGTCTTCCAGCAACCACCACTCACCTGGAAATGCTCCTTAGCCTGTAAGTTTCCTTCTGGTTCCAGATGAGGTCAGAGAAGAACTGACATAACACAGCCAGTGGAATGTCGGCATGAGAATATGAGACAGAAAGTTTTGGAGATCATGAACCAGGACTTCTCTTAAGGGAATTCAGAAATGCCTGGGACACTTTAAAAAGGAGTCGTTCTTTTTTAAAGAAACAGATGTGGCTTCCTGCGGTCATGTTCAGATGTACTGAGGAAGTGAAAAATCTCTTTGGGTTAGCCTACTCTTCTAATCCCATTACTTGATCACAGGCAGGTGAATCAAAATAAAGTGTCCTGCTGTCCTGGGATGATGTAACCAGTAGGAAAACACACATACTAAGGGCCAGACATGTGGAATTGACTCAAGAATGTTTGCTAGTTCCTTCTGATCCCCAAGACCTAATTTAGAATGTCCTAGCCAGGATCCCACACTGGCTACACCTCTCAAGAAGCCGTGCCAGTATTCCCAGAACATCAAAACTTAAACACAAGCTGATTTGCCCAAACCCGTGCCTATTTGTTTTCCAGGCTGCAATCCTTATGATGCATATTCCTGAGACAGTTAATCTGCTCTTGAATAGACCTCTTTGTCTATTGGTTACCCATTTCATTAACTTCGATATTGAGACAGGCTGGAGCAAGTGAGGGGGGTAGATATTTTTTGCAAGCGAAAGAAGGTTTTTAATAAGCCCCATCGTTGCCAGTTTTATGGTGCTATTTGATGAGCAACAAATGTATTCATTTGGCAGCTGCATTCCTTAATCAGGTATTCACTGGATAACAGCATATATAAATACGGAGAAACAGAGAATTTAGGGAACTGAGCACAGTCATGTCCCACAGGGACTGCAAGCACAGTCTGTTTTCAAGCAAGAGCCCCTCCTGGTACATGTGGGATTCAGTGCGGAATCCCACATATTTGTGACCCTAAATATGACTCATTGCCATCTCTTGGGAGAGCCCCTCTTCCATCCTAAGGACCAGACCCTGCAGGGAAACATGTCCCTGCTTCCATATCAAACAAGCATTCCATAGTGTGGTACTAAATCTTTCTTGTGGCTACCATCCTGTTTGCCCTCAAAATGTTCCTCAGATTTTTTTTGGTGGAGGGAGGGAGCTAAGAGCTAGGGAGATGGCTCAGTCAGTAAGATGATTGCTGCACAAGCATGAGAACCTGAGTTTGACCCCCAGTACCTGGATGTACAGGGACAAGCAGGTCTCTGGAGCATGCTGACCAGGCAGTGTAGCTTAGTAGTCTGCTCTCATATCCCCCATATCCCAGTAAAAGACCCTTTCTTAACATAACAAAACAAATAAACAAACAAACACAAAGTTGGATGGTGCCTGATGAATGACACACACAAGAAAATGGCCCTGAACACACCACACACACACACACACACACACACACACACACACACATGCAGATGTCCCGGCATATAGGTGCATACTCAAACATATACTGCATATACACAAATGCACCTGCACACACACACACACACACACACACACACAGTGTCCCTCCACAAACACACATACACTGCATACACACAAATATTCCTGAACATACACACATACACCATATACACACAAATGTCCCTGCACAGAGAGAGAGAGAGAGAGAGAGAGAGAGAGAGAGAGAGAGAGAGAGAGAGAGAGAGAGAGAGAGACTACATTTGGGCACCTCTTCAACATAAACTATACTCTGATGATCAAGAAAACAAACTTTCAGTTCCCCAATTTTTCACAATTTTTTACATGTGCTGCCTCAATGCTGGAGCTTTTTAACCTGTTCCCATTTAAGGAATTAGATGTAACTTCAGCACTGACAGTCCCTCTGCCTTTTGGCTAAGACCAGGCATTGAAAGCACTTTCATTAATAGATTTGTCCCACTAATCAGACTGGAATGGCTTTTGACCTTAGATGTAATGTTTAAAATGTGAGGGAGATTTTTATCATGGTGTCCCTCCTGCTTGAAGATGTTGCTGGATGCACTGTCTATGGCAACTGCAGATCTGAGCATTAGGGGATGTCGGCCTTCTCTGTTTGTCATCCCAATGGCAAAAACTAGAAGCCACATTCCTTTCTGTGAATATTTCCTCCAAAAAATTGGTTCCTCCTTCTTCAGCATTGCCTTTATGTATAAACAGAGCCATTGTTCCTGGTTCCTCAAGTCAGAATTCTTTGCATTACCTCACCCTGACATCTAATCAACTACTAAATCCTATGAGGTCTAACCTTTAACTGCCTCTGACACGGTGGCTCCTACCTGGCCTTCATTCTTACATGTGGATGATACACAGCAAGGTAACTAGTTCACCCCATCCTTTCTTGTCACTGAACCCAATAGCCTATTTGCACATGGGAGCCAAGGAAAAGCTTCAAATGTCAGACCACATTAGTTCTTGTCTACAGTTCCCATGGGCTCTCCAGTATCCTTAAGACAAAGTCCAAAATCTGCTTTTTGTGGCCTCAGCTGTTCATCCCTGTCCCCTTTGCAGACAATGCTCCCCTCTATGGCCACACTCAGGTGACACCACTCTCTCCTGGGATGCTCTTTCCTTGCCCTTCATCCTCCTTGCCGTTGCTATAGGTTTTCCATCTCCCAAAAGCTTCCATAGAGGAGGTGGCGGGAGTGACATTTAGGCACCAAAGCCACTGGAGTCTTCAGCATCTCAGTCTAGAGCCCCGTCCTGAAAGCAGAAAGGTTACTATTTTGCAGGCCTCGGGAAGTTATATGATGATATAATACAATCGGGGAGAAAGCCAGCAATGGACAACACGTGTCCCAATCAGTCAGACTTATGACACAGCCTCTCTGCATGCACTGCTAAGTAATACACAGCAGCAACCAGGAGTCTCTGCAGAGGCAGGGGTGGCCTTCATGTGCCTTCCCACCCCGACCATAGTCACCACACATATGTGGATCTAAGTCAACATATCACAGAGATATTTGCTCAGCAATGCTTAATACAGAGAACTAGAGCAAGGTCACAGAATCAAGCTAAGTGTCCAACAGCAGGTGCACCGTTCAGGACAGTTGTAGTGTACATATGCAATGGAATTAGTTTTCAACCATCAAAGAGAACCATCAAAATTAGGTCACCTGTAGGAAAACGGGTGCAACCAAGGCTAGTTATGTCAAACAAATTCAGTCAGTCTCAGAAAAATAAGCATCACATTTTCTCTCATTTGTAGATCCTGGATTTGGGGCATCTAAGTAAAATCCTGTATGAATATATGACATTAGGACAGAGGCAGGGCTGTCTAGGGGGAAATGGGGAGTGATGGGAGAAGGAAGAGCACAGAAGGGGGTGCAGGCCATGGGGAAGCATAGGCTGTAAGTACATACACCCATGTGAAAATGGCTTTGTATAACTCAGTAGAACAAAACAGAGACTTCCCTCAGCCAGTAATCCTAACGATGCGGTCAGCGGGTCACAGAAGGCAATGGTGAGAGGAGCAGCTAAGGTTCTCCCCAACCGGGTTCATCAGAACCATTGCCACACCGGCATCAGCCAGAGTTCTCTGGAAGTGTCTACTGAAAAATGAACCAAAATAGAGACATTGAGTTAAAACAATCTATTTCTACTTTGCTTCTCAGTAGGAGGCAAATTCTCTGATTTCCTTTGGACCTGGAATTAAGGTAATTTCCCTGATAACAGTAAGATTTGGTCCCTGTGGAAGTGAAAAGAGGGATAGGGATGGGGGTGGGGTGTTAGGTGTTTCAATTGGTAAGAAAAGTGCAATCTACCCAGTAAGATTGCTGGCCAGGAGTCGTGACTGGTTGCCGTTTCCCCTTTCCCACTGCAGTGCCTGGCACACCCAGATCCTCCATGCACATCTATGAAAGGATTAAGCAATCAAAGGCCTATCCTCCAGCCACTGACTTCTAGGCTGTAAGGGAAAACTCTCAGGTATGCCAGCCGACTAGGAGGCTGCCTGGTCTGCCTTCTCAGGCATCTGTGGCCCTTCTGAGGCAATGCCTTCACCCTCCCAACCCCAAGGGAAAGAGAATGGCAAAGAGGCAAAATGAACAGATGGAAGGAAGCTAGCCCAGCTGCTGGCTGCAATGAACGAAGGAACCAATCTCAGTCTGGAAAGGGGAATGTTTGTAGGGGCTCCGCCAGGATTATAATGAAAGAAAAGAATCTATTAAATGTGGAAATAACACCAACCTTGTGTTCATCTCTGAAACTGTGGGAGCCTCTCATTGCAGTCATAGGACATCAAAATAATGTCAGGAGCTATGAGGCCCAAGGCCACAGCAAAGGGACATGGTGGGCTCAGGTGTGCATGGTCTCATCTAGAAGGCAATGCACCTGAACCAGAGTCCGGCCAACAGGAGGTAAGTTGCCAATTAATTATAGTGCTGGCATTGAGGCCTGAGGTCCTCGCTTAGAGGATCAACAGGGTAGGACCAGGAGCTATCCAGGAAACACAATAGACCAACAGCCCACCTCCCTCAAGGAGACCTTCCTGAGGGAAGTCTAGCCAAAGGCAAGACTAGCCAGAGGCAAGTACCCCTCCCAAACCTCCCACATCCATTCCAGTTAACTCCACTTATGCACCACACTTGATGGTTGATGACTTACCCAGCCATCTCAGCCTCTAAGAGGACTTATCCATACAGACAAGATGTGTATTTCAGGTTATACAAACTAGAAGAGTCAGGAGCTTACCATTCATATGGACTGCTGGTAGGAAGAAGGTCATTGTGGAACCAACAAAGTAGACCATAGCTTTGCTGCTTAGAATTATGCTATTGTCTGGACCTTTGTTACCGAAGGCAGTAACTCAAGCTCTGCACAGACTCTTCGTTGCATACTAGCAGACTGTGCATGTCAACAAGATCCCCAAGTGATGGGTATATGAATATCACTTGAGAAACAACAGACTAGAGAGATAGACTAGGGTCATGGGGGGCTCTTGAGGGAAAAGGAGAGTGAAGAACCTGAAAAAGAAGGGGAAGAAGAGCCAAGCCAAGATAAAGACCAGTCCCAGCCTTACCCACCGAAAATTCAAGTGCAAATGCTCTGCAGAATTGGCCCTTCTTGAGGCAGAGAGCTTGCCCTTCTGTATACCCAGTGTCAGTCAGCCAGCAGCTACCAAATGTTGGTGAAGGAGGCACTAGGTCATCTGGCCAAGAATTCTCTAGAAGATAACAATACCTAAGACACTGGCAACTAACACTCACAGCAGCTGGGGGGATGGGGCACTGACAGTGTGTACATGAGTCAGGGTAATCTCTTGGAGACACCCTCAGCTCTAGCATGATGTGTCTCTGGATCCTTGTGGCTGGCTTCATTCCACTTTCAGAAAGTCACCTTCCTTCATCCACTCTGTCTCTTCTTTTCCTTCTAATCCTTGACTCCATGTGCCCCCTTCCACCAGAAAAAAAAATCAAAAGGTTACAGTCCCTAGTCCTCACTGAATCCTCTTACCAAATCCCTAAGAGAGAACCCTGACTGGCCCACACGCATGGCAGGTCCCAACAAGCCAAAGGGACACCCTCAGGTCACATATGCACCCTAGCCAATCAACTATGACCTCACATGATATACCAGAACATGTCCAAGAGACCTGGGGGATGAACCTGTCATTCTTAGGGGGAAAAAAAACTGTACACAGAACAGTCGCTTGTACATAGGACAAGAAATAGCAGAAATGTCTAGCTCTGTTCATTAACCAAAATTCAAACTCAAGTTCTCTGACTCAAGAGTTTATACTCTTCCTAAGACTTCTCCTTCTCTGTGTGATTGTTCCAAACAAAACTCTATCTGGGTCAAATCCCAGCTGCCCTACTTGCTGGTTGTGAAACCTCAGGCAAAAGACTAAATTTCTTTCCCTGTGCCTCAGTTTCCCCATTAAGGAGTTAATGATCATACCTGCCCCAAGGAATCATTAAGAGAAGAAATTGAGTTACCATTTGTACAGCACTCAGAATAATGCCTAACTCCCTATAAGCTCAACAGAAATGTTTGCTAAACAAATGGGTGTAATAATTGAGGAGTATTTCCAACAATCAGCCCAAGGGGTGGGGGGTAAATGGTGTGTCTCCAGGAGAGAGAAAGCTGCCCAGAAATCCAGAGACAGCAGCCACATTGAACTGTCTGTGACAGAGCCCTAGGAAACAGACAGGAATGTCGGCACAGTGGCTCAGGCAAGAAAGATCATACTGTCTCCTTTTGCAGGAAGCTAGCACCATGACAACCCAAGATGATCTGGAGCAGCTCACAAGCCTCCTTAGGGGTCATGAGGACTAATGTTTCTAATATTCTTCTGTAAACAGCTATAGGTGCCACTGTGGGCTACGCCACATCCTTAAAGTTTACCTATTGAAATCCTCTCATTTGGAGCCAGGGTCTTTGCAGGAATAATCTATCTTTAAAAGAAGGCATCAGGGTGGGTCCTAACACAGTAATACTGTTGGACTTAGAAGAAAGGGAAATCTGAGGGCCAACGAGATGGCTCAGTAGCACTTGCTGCCAAGAACAATGAGCTGAGCTTGGTTCCTGGGACACATGGTGGGAAGAGAAAACCTACTCCCACAAGTTGTCCTCTGCCCTCCACACCGGTGCTCTGACATGGACACGCCCACACACCTACACAGAGATAGTGTAATTGTAAAATGCTATAAAATAAAAAGGGATGAAATCTAGATACAGACATTCCCCCAAAGAGAAGAGGATATGAAGACTCATGGAGGGGACTTTGGCTAAGACCCTTGGAGTGCACTATAGCTAAAAGCCTAGAACAGACGCTGCCTTGCAGTCCTCAGATCCATCTGAGCAAACACCTTGACCTCAGAGTTCTGGTACCCATAACTGGGTAGCAATAAATCCCCATTGTTTAAGCCATGAGGTGGTGGTGCCTTGCTATGCCCAGTCTTGAGACTAGACCAGGTGCCACATCAGGCACTGAAGCTCCTGTCTGGCCTGAGGAGTAGAAGTCATACTGCCCCACTTGGCAGGAAACTGAAGCACAGGGCAGGTAAGTGTTATCTGAAGTCACATCGTTATAAAGATCTGAAGCCCAGGCCAGCACTGGTCCAAGCAATGCCTAGAGTATGGGAGGTGCTCACCTGTCATACAGAATCATGCCCAAATAAGGGGCACACCTGATACAAAGGAGGCATTCACCTGGAACATGGAAGATGCTCAGTACACTCACCTGGCACACACACACACACACACACACACACACACACACACACAAAACACACGCATTGCTGTTCCTGAGACACCCTTCTTAGACCAATGGTCAAGTTGACAACCAAACATCAGAGCTTTGAAGAGGAATCACAAATGTGCCCAATCCAGTCATGTCAGAAAGAAGCCAGGCCATGGGGAGAACAGAGCTTTCCTGGAATCTGACCTTTTCACTACCTTCTATTTTCTGGACCCTGCTCTGCCCTTCTGTTCCAGGCTGTGTGTAACAACCTGCCTCTCATTTCTCCCTGTCATAAAGAAGGAACTCTTTTTCCTAGGAGAACCCCAGAAGACCACATCCCAGACTGGCTTTTATTTCCACGGAAGCATTGTCCACACTAAGATAAGCTCACCGCCAGCGTTTCCAGGAGACGTTGTATACCTGAGAGGCCGAATGGACAATGGCATCCTTTGGTGTGAGCACCAAGAGATCTACCAACAAAGGGAGACAGAAGGACAACGAAAGAAAGTGGCTGACACACCTACACACTTGCTTTTTTTCCTACTTATTTTTATACAGTGAGGTTTTTCTGTCTACAAAGAAAAATGCTAATTTGCAGGAAATTGGGGGGGGGAGAGACAATAAAAGCACAAAGAAGATACTTTGAATCATTCACAATTTTAACTCTCAAATATGACTACTATTTATACAGGAAAAAGGAAAGCATTGTACATATGGATACACCCAGCTATGTAAAATTGGTCCTGATATGTTCCCTGCTTTTTCCCACTAAATACGTTGTAAAAAACAAAAAAAAAACAAAAAAAAAACAAAACCAGTCTGTGGAAAAATCGAAGACTAATATTGCTATCCAATATCTGTTTCTTCATTCTCCTTTGAGAAATAGAATCCACCAACATATTTACTACTGTCTCTACTTTTTTATAACTTCACTTCCCAGCCTTCCTTGCAGTAATGTAGTAGACTGAGCTAAAGAACTGAGGATGGGTGTGGCCTATGTTGGCCTAGGCTCTACATGAGAACAAGTCAGAAGGAGACAGATGACAGGAGAGACTGAGACACAAAGACAAGTCAGACTCTCCTGCGATAAAAGTCAGAGGTAGCAAGATAGGCAAACTGATAAGGAGACAGGATGAGGAGCAACAAGAGAAAGGAGATGGGATCTCTGAGTGACTCTATGGAGCAGAGCCTCTACAAGCCTCGCCGTTTTCTCAGACCTCTGCATGAGAAAGAAAAGAGCTTCTATCTGCCTGGCTAGGGTTAGGATTAATACACTTAATAACAGCTTATTAATCTTATGACTCTTAATAATAGCTTAAGCTATATTCCGATACATACCTTAAGATTTTTCTCTACCATATGCTTTAAATGATTGTTTTTTTCCCTCACGTGAGTGTTCAATATCAAAACTTACCACAACTTGACTAATTATCAATTGCTGTCCATTCTTGTGGCCTTGTTGATCATTGGTGTTGCTTTGATATTTTTCTTCCTAAGCACCACTGCAAAATTAATACTCTTACATATAAATTTAAATATATTGTGAAACCTCTCTCATAATACACTTACTAAACTAGCATTGCTATGTCAATAATTAAACCTGACAAATACATTTTTTTTCTTTCGCAAGTCTTACGGTTGCTGTAGCAGGGTAGCTTGATTGAACTTACTCCCATATAAATTTTTATTTGCCTGGATTGCAAGGCTTTCTACACACTGGTTTTTATTACCCTGTTCCTTCCACACATATAGGACAGAGCACAGTTAGTCATGAAGCCTCTAGAATCATCATTCCTGAGTTTGTGCACATGTGTCCTTGATGAAACTACTTTTCCTATTCAGTTTCTTTTATAATGAAATAAAAAGGTACCTGGGGAGATGGCTCAGCACTTAATAGCAGTTGCTAATCTTGCAGAAGACTGAGGTTCAGTTCGGTTCCCAGAACACAAATATTTCTGGGACTAGGGAGAAAGCTCAGTCAGGAAGGTGCTTTGTGAACAAGCATAAAGACCTGTGTTCAATTCCCAGAACCCACGAGGAAATCCAGGCCTGGCAGCTTGCACTTGAAATCACAGTGCTGGACAAGCAGAGATAGATAGATCCCTGCAAGTTATTGGCCAGTCTCACCAAATCAGCAAGTTTCAAGCCAGTGGGAGTCCCTGTTTCTAATGACAAGATAGACAATGCCTAAGGAATAACACTCAAGATTGGCCTCTGGTCTCTGCATGCGCTCACATGCATATGTATGTCCTCCCATGTACATGTGCACACACATATGCCCACATACACACAGTGCCTCTTCAGACCAGGTAACAGAGAGTACATTTACTGAGCACCTTCCATGAAAAATGCTCTAAGTTTTTTAGAGGCAAACACATTTAATCTTCACATACTTGTTAAGTCTCATTTTTGTAAAGAAACACAAGCTTTGAGAAGACACATGCCTTATCAAAGATCCCATAGTCAGTAAGAAGTGGAAACAAAGGTAAAATTCAGACTGGCACAGTTACAAGATTTATGATCTTCCCACTCATTTTATGGTCTCCTAGACTGTGAATCCTAACATCCTGCTAAAGACAGAACCACATGGAAATAAGAGACTTCCGTGGGTCCTCAAGACAGAGCCACATCTTTACATTTCTCTGATGACCTTCAGTTCTTGTAGTAGTAAGAGAAGGCAAGGCTTGGCTGAAACAATAAACAGGATCCGGAGCGTGGCAATCCAAGCATTCATGCCCTATGGGAGCACCATCTCCTATATTGTCTCCTATGGGTCCACCAGTCCTGCTGCCGGTACATTTCTTCCTAGTAGAGAGAAGTCCTTCATCATAGACTTTGGAAATAAAAGCATCCCAAAAAAAAAGCAGAGAGGAGCTAGAGAGATGGCTCGAGGGTAAAGTGCTTGCTCTGCAAGTATGAGGACCTGAGTTTGAAACCCCAACACACACATAAGCTGAGCGTGGCAGTGTGTGTCTGTGATCTCGGGGTGAAGACAGGAACAACCCAGAGGCTAGTCCAGCCATAATGGAAAGTGTCATATTCAATGAAGAGACCCTGACTCTAAAGATAATGCAGAGTAGAACAGAGAAAGGCACTTGACATTGGTTTCTGACCTCTACATGAACTTACACGGACAAGTACACCTGGACACACACACAGGAACAAAAAGATGCCAGTACTCTTAGCTCGGAGTCACTATGGGAAAGTGTCTGGTTGCAGCAATAAATAGGCCATTCATTTTGAAATACCACTGAGATTTTGTTTATTGCAGCATGAAGCATTAGTTGATAGTGAATAATACACAAGTAATGTCCTAGACAAAAACCTGAGAATGCCAAAGCCAAGATTCATATTCAAGTCAACTGGGGTCAGTTTCAGGGCTCCTTCCCAATGCCACCTGTTCTGGTGATCTCCAGCCAATCCTGCTTCCAGATCTAGCCCTCAGTAGATCTTAGCCTTCCATTCTTCAGATAAGAGCTCCATCTTGGGCAATGGTACAGACACCTAGAAATCAAGCTTTACTATTCCTGAAACCTACATGCATCATGCTGCATGACCCCACATGGAGTCATCACCATTCTAGGGTCAGGTTCCTTGTAAAAAGAGAGATAAAACTTTCTCTTCCCAAACAGAGTCATCCCAGTGGATTATATAACCATCCACATTTAGAATGCCTTTGCAGCGACCATGGCAACCACAGCATGTGTGAGCTTCAGACTTTGTTCTAAATCTGCTGATGAGGATGAAGGAACAGCTCCTTGTGTGGACCTTCCCAGAGCTGCTGTTGTGCTGCTCTCTCCCCTGGTGGGGTCCAACTTGGCAGCTGGCCTTCGAAGCCAAGGACAAGAAAAGAAGCGCTTTCTTGGGGGCAGTGAGCAATGTCTAGCTGACTTTGCAAGATGACCTGAGATTTTTTTCAGGCAGAGGAGGAGGGGTGGAGTGGAGACCTCAAAAGAATGACATTTCTCAGACCTGCGTGTGGGAAGATGAATGGCGCTGGATGAGAGAGCTTGGGAGGTTCATCAGAAGTAGATCATCAAGGCATGAATACTCCTAGCTCAGTAATTTAGACCATGAGTTCCCTAGAAAGTAGGGTTTGCCAGGGAGGCTTATTAAAGTTCCTTCCACTGTCCAGATCTACTAAGTTAAAAAAAATCTAACAACATGGCAGTTCTTCAGAAAAATTAAAAAAGAGAACAATCAGATGATCCCGCCATCCTACTTCTAGCTATGTAGGCAAAAGAACTAAAAACGGGGTCTCAAAGAGATATGGACACTCATGCTCAAGGCAGCAAATTCATAGTCACTAACCAGTAGAAGGAAGTGAAATGCCCATGGATAGAGAAAGTGATAAAGTGTTCTGTTTACATACAGTGGAAGACTATTCAGACCTAACAAGGAAGGGCAATTCTAATGCCTGCTACAGATGGATGAATCTCTTGGGCATGATGCTGGATGAAACAGTTACCCCACAATAAAACAAATACTGTGTGATTCCACTTACTAAGGTACCTGCAGTACTCTGATTTATGGAGACAGAAAGTGAAGAGTGTTTTAGGTTTTTTTTGTTTTTGTTTTTATTTTGGAAACTGAGGTGTAACAGGATATTTAGTCACCCTGTGAACCCCGAGATTGTGTTTACTGGAAAAACCTTTTTCTAGTTGTGGTATGTGTGGCTCAGCCTTAGCACAGACCTTTAATCCCTCTGGCTGGAATACAGACACACCCTTAGTACATACCTTAAATCCCAAACAATGAAGGTAAAATTAGACTGGAGAAGGAAGCACCCATGTTTGAAAATGACATCTAATTGAGTGGCAGACAAAGTGACAAATCAGAGAAAGATATGCCCAACTTTCACAAGAATAGAGAGGAAAGAGAGGCTACATAAAGAGGGAGCCACACAGAAAGAGGGAAGGCAGCTTTACTAGGACAGTTATACAGAGACAGGTTGCAAAGAAAAAACAAGCTAGACACAGGTGACCACAGAATGTGCCAGAGAATGAAAAGGAGCCAGAAGATTAGAACATATTGCCAAAGTTAGTATGAGGCCAAGAGAGAGAATCCAGATCAAATCAGTCAGCTTGGAGAGGAGTTTGAGCCAGAGCAGCTGAGTTGAACCAGCCAGCCAGAATTCAGAAAGAACTAGAAAGGGTGAGCTCATCCAGCAGTAAGTCTCAGAGGTTGAAAACATTCTAGGCCTAGATAAGATTGCATAGAGGCTAGAAGCTTCCAGAACTAGGCCTAGGTTAGCAGACTGAAGCAGTAAGCCTCTGAGATGACAATTACATCAGGTAAATAAATGTTTCTTTTACACTGGGGTTTCCTGGGTATTGCCAAAGTTTGGGTCTAAAAAGTCCCCAAGGGCCATGTATTGAAAGCTTTCTCATCAGCCTGTGACACCATGGGATGATGGCAAAACCATTGGAAGAAGGCCACATCCCTGGGATATGCTCTTGGAAGGGATATTAAGATTCCAGACCCTTCCTCTACTTCTTTTTCTGGCCAAGATAAAAAATGAGCAGCCTCCCCTATCACATATGTCTTGTCATAATATAGTAGTTAGAGTTTCTATTCCTGTGACAAAAAAAAATATGACCAGAAACAACTTGGAGAGAAGAGAGTTTATTTAATCTTACAGCTTGTAACCTATCATCTAGGGAAGTCAGAGCAAAACTCGAGGTGGGAACCTGGAGGCAGGAGCTGATGCAAGCCCCCCTAACATAAGGAATGCTGCTTACTGGCTTGTACCCTATGGCTTGCTCAGCTTGCTTTCTTACCCCATCCAGGGTCACAGGCCTAGGGATGGCACCACCTAGAAGCAGCCCACTCACCACATTCATCACTAACCAGAAAAATGTACCTCAGGCTTCCTTCTCGGCAAGGCCAATCTTGTAGGGGCATTTTCTCATTTGAGCTTTCCTCTTCCAAAATGACTCTAGCTTGTGTCAAGTTGATATTAAAAACTAGCCATTACACACAGCACATTGGACCACCTCAAGATCAAACCAATAGAGCCGATCAACCATGAACTGAAACCATGAGCCAGAGCAAACCTTCCACTTTTAAATTGTTTGCCTTGGGTATTCTGTCAGTGATGGAAAGCTGACTGGCGCAAGTACGGAGTTTCAGCTTTGTGAGATGACAAAGTCCCACAGATTGATGGCAAGCAATTGGAATATGCCTAACATCTGCTGAACTGAACACTTTTAAATAGATACGATGATAAATGTGTGCTGTGTGGGCTTTTAGCAGAAATTTTTCCAAAATCTAGGTGTTGGGTAGATGAACATCTACCTAAGCACGAGGACCTGAATTTAGACCATTAGCACCCACATGAAGAGCCTAGCATAACAACGTTTGCCTGTAATACCAGCACTTGGGAGGCAGAGACAGGTGGATTCTGGGAATTCACTGACCAGCCCGCCTAGTTGAATCAGTGAACTGTGGGTTCAGTGAGAAATCCTGCCTCAGAAAACAAAATGAAAAGCCATAGAGAAAGACTCACAGCATCTATCTCTGTCCCCAGACACCTGCATGCACATGTGCACATATGTGCATATACATATATACATACATATGTATGTACATAAATACATATGTACACACACCAAAAATAATCTGAGATGAGAATTGTGTGGAGTACTTGCTTACCGCACACAAACTCTGAGTCACACAATCCCCAGAGTCATAAACAGAACATGACATACACATATAATCCAACTTTTAGAAGGTGGAGACAGGAGGATCAGAAAGAAGCTCAATATCATTCTCATCTACCTTGTGAGTTCGAGGCCAGCCTGGGCTACAAAATACCTTGTCTGAAACCAAACAAACAACAACAAAAAGGTTCTTCCCAGGTGTGTCCATAAAATAGAGAGGACCCTGTGGTCTCAAATCAGATATAGAAAGTGAGATGACTATTTCGAACCTCAGAGACTTGTTACAAAACTCAGACAAGAAGGCTTGAAACTCTGAAGTTCTGAGACCTTGAGAGAATTGCTGCATGTGGATAGGGGATACTGAGGCAAGCTCTGAAGCATCAGTCAGTCCTGTCAGTCCCGTACAGATCCTAATAAAACTTAAAAGATGTATTTTGGCTCAAAGTTTCAGTGTAATGGTTAATATTGATCACCAACTTGACAGGCTCTAGAAACAGATATAAGATAAGTTTCTAGGGATGCCTGGGACAGATTATCTAGATTAGGTTAGTTGAGGTGGGATGTCTCACCTTAACTGTGAGTGGTATCATTTTGTAGGATGGGGTCCTATACTAAAAACAAAGAAGAAGATGAGCTGAACACTAACATTCATTGTTCTCTGCTTCCTGTCTGTGAGCACAATGTGACCACCTGCCTCATGCTCCTGCCCACGTGCCTTTCCCTCCAGCTATAAGTCAAGGAAAAACAAAAAAACAAAAACCTTCCTGTGCTGGTTAGTTTCAAATACCAATTTGATACAACCTAGAACCACCTGAGGGAAAAGCCTCAGTGAAGAACTATCTAGAACAGATTGGACTATGGGCATGTCTGTGGAGGACTGTTCTAATTGTCAACTAATGTAGGAGGACCTAGTCCATTATGGGCGACACCATTCCTTAGGCAGGGGGTATTCAACAGTGTAAGACAGAAGAAAGTTGGATCAGAGCAAACAAGCAAGGGTGTGTGTACTTAGTTATCTCTGTTCTTAACTATGGGTGTAGTGCGACTAGCCATTTGACGTTCATACCTTGACACACATAACCACAATGACAGATAATCTCCTGGAACCAAATGAACCCTTCCTCTCCGGTGTTGCTTTTTGTCAGAATATTTTATCACAGCAACAGAAATGAAACTAGAATGTTCCCTTGAGTTGCGTTGTCCAGGTATTTGCTGCAGCAATGAGGAAAGTACAGTCAGCGGGATCCATTGCTATGGCCCTGTGGTGACAGATGAGCAGGGTAGGGAGAGGGGGTGCTAGTCACCTTTGAGACAATCAGGAAACAAGGGGGGGAGGAGGCAGGCTGGGGACAACTTCTAACTCTCCAGGACATGCTGCCAGTGATGCTTCCTACAACCAGACCCCACCCCCTCTCAAGTCTACTACATTCCAATAGTCCATTCAGATTTTGACACCTTCGATGGATGAACCTGTTGATGAGGACAGAGCCCTTACCATTCGATCATTTTACCCCTAAAGCCCCACAACTGAACACTGCTTTCATCAAGAGCCAAGGCTTTGGGGGAAAACTTCATAATGAGAGCAAACACTGGCTGAATCAGGTTCCACAATTCCCGCCTTACAGGTCACGATGCTCTTGCAGCAGTAGTATGCTCAGCAGTGGACGTCACGTTACTCCAGATGTCACCCATGCACAGCTTACAGCCCACTAAGAAGACAGGAAGCCCACTCCCCCATCCAGGAAGCGCATCAAAAGATGCATGTGGGCTTCAGGGGAATGAGTTCTCTTGTTACATACAGGAAGTCTTGTGACCTCCGGGGCAGGCCACAGGATTCAGTTCAAGTCCCAGATAGAAGATTCAGTCTTGAATGGCAAAGATGCACGGATACAAATGGCTTCTGGCTTCTAGAAGACCTCACCTGCTTCAGGGATTAGAGCTGCCCCTGAGCTTGGCCAGAGGAGGCACCAGATGCCAGCAGGAACTCAGACTTCTTCAGAGTCTTAGGCACATCCCACTCTCCCCTCCCACCTCAAGCCTTTATGCTGGCTTTGTCTTTGTGGGAAAACTCTGCTCCCGCCTTCCTGCTTGTTATGGAACGGATGTGAAACGTTCCTCCACAGGCTGCTGATGCTATTTTGGAAAGTTCTAGAAACAGGTGGTGGAGCTCAGCTGGAGGATGTAGGTCACTGAAGACACTCCTTTGAAAGATACACTTGGTCCTCAGCCTGTGTGTATAGTCCTGACTGTTTCCTGGATGCCATGACATGAACTGCTCCTCTCGGCCACACCCTCCCTGTCATAAAGGACTAACATCTGTAAAATTGTAGAACACAACCCCTCATCCCTTTAAGCTGTTCTCAGGTACTTTGGTCACCATGATGGAAAGAGATACTAATACATTGCTTAGCCCTTAACCAACTCTTCAGATCTCACCTCTAACTGCAAAGAAGCATTCTTGCATGCATGTGCATATATGTGCATGTATGTGCACATACACACACCTCTAATGCTCTTGCCATCCAGGCAGTTGGTGGCCCAGAGAGAACACAGCACAGCCTGACTGTGGAGCTAAGGACTTTAAATCTTATGTCAGGATGGCCAAGTAGTCTACAGTGGCAGACTCAAGCTTATGCTCCCTGTGCGCAGGGTCCCTGGTGTCTACATGGAAATATGGGTTTAAATCAAGTATAAACTGAACCATGTGGTGCACACCTATAATCACAGCACTCGGAAGGTTTCGACGGGAGGGTCAGAAATCCAAGGTCATCTTTGGCTACACGAAGAGTCTACAATGGGCAGGAGAAGGCCACACTCCAGCAGTGGGGTACCGTTACAAACCTCAGATTGAAGGACAGGAAGCCTTTACCAGACCTGGAAAAGCTGTGCTCATTCATAGAACCCAGGGCACCTGGAGGAACCAATGCCAACTGCATTTTCCTTCCTCCCTGTTTCCTTCCTGATTTGGCCCAGTCCTGTCTGAAGACAGATCAGATGCACATCCAAGGTCCAGGGAAGTAAGGGAACAGTGGGCCAAGGGTCCCGAGAAGCAAGTCAAATGTTCCAGCTCACGCTCAGAGAGCTGGTCCTGCCGTGTGTTAAGCAGTGGGTATTCAGTCCTCTGTTCCACTTCACCCCTCATGCTCTGTACAGCACCTGCACACAGATAGTCCACACCAAATAGCTACTGGGTGAGCAAATGAGCCCACGGGAGGGAGGGCCCTGGATCAGTCAGAACTAATGATTCTTCAGACCCAGAAAACTGCAGTGTTTGTCCCTGAGCATCAGACAGGTCCCTTGGCCTCTTGTTGTCCAATGAGGAATGAGATCCAACATCCTGTATCCTCCCCACCAACCCTGAGCTGATCTCCATGCCTATACCTCCTGACTCAGTGTGGGACCCCAGGGACCCTCAGGTCTGCTGCTGCACACCAACTCCTCTGAAAGATGTAACTACCTTACACTCCGAACCTTACATGTGAGCACCAATTTCACTGACCTGACTGCCCATGCTTTCTCCTACAGTGTGATAAGAATCATGGACTTCCCCTGCCTACCACCCACCAACCCAGCAGAGAGTCCTGTGGCCATGTTACACCCATTTTACTAACATCCAGCCTAGTCCTTCCTTCCCTCATTACTGCTGCTAGAGGCCTGTAATTCCTGATTGGCAATCTCTGCATAGATCTCTGCATACCCTCCAACCAAGCAAAATACCTGGCAAGAGAAGGTATTTTTGTCCCAGACCTGGAAGCTCTGCTCCTGTGACGAGGTTTAAGACGATAAGGTGTCTCTGTGCTTTCCTGTCACCTCGTTCTACGTGGAGTCGGCTATGTACTGTGATGAAGGTTGTTCTCTGCACAAAAGTACCCAGTAGAGTTGAACAATGAGAGCTGAAATCCAGCCCAGGCTTCCTTTGCCAAGCTGTACATCTTAGCACCAACTGTGTCTTCCCAGAGGAAGGTATGCCTCTTCCTAGTTGTCATGAATTTCCATATGGGCTAGAGGGCCACCGTGAAATAAATTCTACATGAAACATGAGCGGGAGGAGACTGTATACCCAACCTAACAGGAGCCAGGAATAGTCTCTTTTTATCTCTGATTTTCAGGAAGTCAGATGGCTTCAAGGCCAGTCCCTCCCTGTGGAAACTCATTACATGAAAAAGATGACTTCTGGAGTAACAAAAGATACCACTGCAATTGCATTTATCAAAGAAGCATGGCAATCAATGTCTCATGCCCGGACCGCATCCGAATGCCCTTAATCGATGGCTGTGCTCATTACAAATTTATTGCAATTAATTTCATTTCAATTATACCTTAATTACTAACCTTCGGTGAAACTGGCCAGCTCAGAGTCTCTCTCACCACAGAGCTAGGACCCTGAGATAAGTTCTCATGCCTGGATTGAAGTTGGGTTGTTGGCTCATAGCTCCCCCCCTCCTTTTTTTGTAGGAGGGGGCTCATTTCTCCAAGGAGGCAATTCATAATATGAGTCTGAAATTGAACGCAGGAAGACAGGCAGCTGTGACTATGAATTAACTGGAGCTGGTGTTTAATTTGCTTCTTATTGATGCCGTTTCCTCGCTGGTTCATTAGCTATGGTTGCAGAACAAATGCCTTCAGAGCCCAGCCTTTGAGATGTCCTCAGGCTCTGGGTCAACCTGTTCACTCCTGATATTCCACTTCTTCACAGCTTGGGGACTCAACTCTCTGCATCCAGGGCAGGGCTGTTCTCAAAGAGTTCCTAGAACAAGGGCCTCTTCCCATCAGTGGTTGGCTTGTTGACACTCCAGGGGGCAACACCAAGGGAGCAGCAACCCAGTCAGGGATGTTGAGGGAAAACATCCTGAGACAAAGCAGGAGCATCTTGTATGTAGGTAGGTTTTAGACTTGAGAATCCCTCAGATAATGTACAAGTTCTGCTTCTGATAAGCTTTAGCTCAGCAGACCTGAGAAAGCCGTTTAACTCTCTGTTCAAGTAAGTGATGGTCTCTGACACTTGGAGAGCGCGTCACTGGGCTTCTGCTGCCAACTTTTCTCCAAGCTCCCAGCAAGCCCATCTCTGAAGATTTCATAGAATTTTTCCCTACAAACTTTTCTTTAGCTGAGAATGAAGGAACTTGAGAGATTTTCTGACTCTATCTTTTATCTCAAAGATGGAGAAACTGAGGCCAAAGAGAGAGAAGCCCAAGGTGATGGGGTACATTGCTGCTACAACTGAATTAGAATGGATCCTCTGGCTCCCAGTTCTAGAACAGTCAGACCACATCACCAGAAGCTGGTTTATAGTGTCTAGTAGTACAACTAAAGACATACAAATATCTCATTGTATGCAAATGAAAATGGTTAATGCATTAGCATCTATGAGGCCCACCCAGATCAGTGCCCAGCTAGCCTGAAATAAAATTTAGCAGGGCACCATTTGTCACAAAAACAAGCAAAGTGTTGAGCCAGCCGTCCGGGTGCACACCTAGATCCCTACATTAAGAAGCAAGAGAATCAGGCATTCCAGGCTAGCTTGATCTACATAGAAAACCTTATCTCAAAGAAGAGAAAGAGGGGGAGGGGAGGGGAGACATAAAGAGGTAGACAGGTAGAGAGGGAGCTGAAGGTGTTTGCACCCCATAGGAAGAACAATAATATCAACCAACCAGATCCCCCCAGAGCTCCCAGGGACTAAACCACCAACCAAAGAGTATACATGGAGGGACTCATGGCTCTAGCCGCATATGTAGCAGAGGATGGCCTTGTCAGACATCAATGGGAGGAGAGGGCCTTGGTCCTGGGAAGGCTTGATGCCCCATTGTAGGAGAATGCCAGGGTGGGGAGGTAGGAGTAGGTGGAGGGGGAGCACCCTCATAAAAGCAGGGAGAGGGAGGATGGGATAGAGGATTTCCAGAAGGGAACCAGAAAAGGGAATAACATTTGAAATGTAAATAAATAAAATATCCAATAAAAACAAAAAAAGAAGGGGGAGGGAGGGAAGGAGGGAGAGAAGGAAAATGAAATGATGGAAGGAAAAGTATCAAAAACCTAAATAACTCTCCTTATGGAAACACACAGGTCCAGTAATGATGCATTCCTTCATGGCTTGAATACTATACAGCAGTTTAAACAAATGCACTTGATCTACATCATCAACATGAAACAATCTTCTAGACCTCAGTGTTTTAATTTTTAGTAAGTTGCAGAACGTTTGCATCACAACATCCCATGTTTATTTTTAAATTTACAAATACAAGGAGAAAAGGAGAGTCTCATTTCAGCCATATGTAATGTGAGTATCCAAGCATGAGGAGAAAGAACCTCTCAGCCCAGACAGAGCAGGGTCTACTCTGGAGAAGGGAGAGCAGGTGCAAAGGATATGTGAGCTTTAAGAACATTTGCCTTATTTCTTGAGACAACATGACTCCCATGTGCTCACTGCGAATATAATTTACATGTGTTGCCCAAAGTGTCATAAGCTGGAAGCTTAACCTTCCCAATGTTGGGAGGTGGAGCCATGATGACATGGGACACAAGAGGAGATCCTCCAATCCCTGGGGGAGCTGTTCCTCCTGGTGAGATCACCTAATGGTGTGGTTCTCATGGTGACTTGAAGACCCCCTTGAGACCATGTTAAGAGCAAACCCAAACCCCAAATCACTCTCTTGAATCCAGTTTTGCAACATGATATCTCTTCCTACATGTGTTCCTGACACAATCATACATCATGAGGTAATCTCACCAGGAGGAACTGTTACCAGAGATTGTGCCTTGCTGTTTGGATCTTCAACATCCAAAACTATGAACTAAACATACCTCTTTTCCTGGTGTTACACTCCTCTAAGTATTTCATTATAGTTATGAAATGGATTAATATTAATGGCAAGTTCTTAGTTTCCTTACTTTCTAGGTTCTTCTTTTTGTTTAAAAATTCTCATCATTTTTATTCCAAAAATAAAATGGTTGATGTAATTTCTTCTTTCTAAAATTTTTTTTTTTAAAAATCTGAATGATCATCACTAGCTTGACAGCAAATACACTCTAAGCTGGTTCTGAGCTAACACTCCGTGCTGTCTCTGTTAGACTCAAAACAGAGCTTACAGCATAAAATTGCTGTTGCATATGTATTCAATGAACACATTCAAATATAGTGAAGAAGCTATCAGCAACCAGTGGCTGCCGGAGTTAGGAAAGGCATGTTCCCATTGTGTAAAGGCATGTCTCTGAATTTTCAATTGTTAATACTATGCTGGCAGAGAGCTAAGCGCTGGCAGGATTTTTGGTATTGTTATTTCTATGGCCCATTCCTGAGTTTTCTACTTTATAAATGTTCCTCCTTCCTTACTTGCCTAAAGGCAATTTAGAGATGTATCAGGTGTTGTGTCGATGCTGATTGGTTGTAATAAAGATATGATGGCCAATAGCTAGGGCAGGAAACGGAAGGTGGAACTTCCAGGCAGAGAAAGGGATTTTGATAGACCAGAGCAGGCATGGGAGATTCGGATGCAGACATGAGGAGAACAGACTGACAGCACTGGAGCAGAAAGGTATAAAGCAAGCTAGCCACATGGCAGATCATAGGCTAGAGTCGTCAGGTTAGGTTAGATGAGCTAGCTGAGAGACTGACCCAGCAAAAGGTCTAAGCTTTAAACTTTATTAGAAGTCCCCATGTCTTATTTTTACCTCAGGCAGGTCTGCCAAAAGTCCCAATATAGAGACACTTTTCCTCAGTACTATGGCCATGGATAAATTGCTTGTGCTTGGGCAAATAACCTTATTCCTGTGCTCATGGAAGCAACCTTGATTTAAGTTAGTAGATGATTGAAAAAATAAAAGTCATGAATGTAGGAGGGTGTGATGGCTACTCTTGGTTGTCAACTTAACTACCTCTGGAATTAACTAAAACCCCAAAATGGGGCACACTAAGAGGTATTTTGTTTGATTTAAAGTTTAAACCCTCAGATCCACTTCTAATCCATATCCTTTGAGATGGGAAGATGGCCTCCAATCTGGGCCACCTCTTCTGCCAGATGCCTGCATTGGGACAAAGAAGAAAGTTTTTGTTCTTTGTCTGCTTGCTCTTCCCTCACCAGCAAGTCCATCCCTTCGCTGGCATTAGAGCCTACTTCTTTGGAACTCAGGCATATACTGAAGACCAGCTGAGATATCCAGCCTTGTGGACTCAACAGCTACTGGATCCTTGGACCTTCCATTCATAGGCAGCCATTGTTGGATTAACTGGACCACAGCCTGTAAGTCATTCTAGTAAATCCCCCTTCCATAGATATAGAGAGATTCTGTAGGTTCTGTTACTCTAGAGAACCCTGACTAATACAGATTTTGATACCAACAGTGGTCCTAGAGCAACTGAAGTATAAGGATAGATGATTTTTTTTACCAAACACCTACAATTACCAAAGCCTCCCTGGCTCCTAAAACCTCTCCTGGGAGCTCAGAGAATAGTGACGGCCCATAGCGTGAACTCTTTTACAAACTTAAGAAGATAGATGTTTTTGATTATCCTGGTTCACACTAATCACGAGGAGCAATGAATGTGGTGACTCTGTACATAAAATTTTTGACAGTTTGTGGGGAAAATGATGATGCTGGCCAGTCACTCTGGATGAATTGACACAGGAAGGGGATGGGCTCCATAATAAACTGAACCAACCTCACAGACTACTGTGAAAGACAAAAATGAACTCAGTGATAAAACTGACAGGCTCCAGACGCACGTAAACAGGCTAAAGGCTTCTAAGTGTGCCCTGAAAGAGGATTTTCTCTTCAGCAGCCACAGAGCTCAAGTTGCAGAAAATCAAACCAAAGTCCTCATTATAAGGTTGGGCTGAATTAGAGCTAAAATTCAAGTCCTGGCCTTAGAGGGTGTTGTAGTTAAAGTAAGGGCATTTAATTTATAAAGAACGGGATCCTATCCCTTGGGACAGGGATATGTGGGAAGACCCCATTGAAGCTGAGAGTTTTGAACCCTCAGATTCTGAAGGGTTTATCTCACCTGGGAGAGTAGTCTCTCCACCCTCAGCATAAAATGGACTTACACTCCTGCCCTCTGAAATATTGTCTTTTCTATCTTTAACTGAGAAAATTAGTCCATTTCTGCTAAGCCAGCAGTGACTTTCTCTGAAGAAGATGCCAGGCAAGACAATCCTGGTGACCCTCAGGGCCCAGCAATAGCTTCTGTAGTCCTATAACCAGACTTAAGACAAAGCAAGCTCCTAGAGGGAAGGTGGAAGGGGAGTCCGTGAGGAGGTGTGCTACACTACTGAAGAACCTAGTAAGTTTGATAATTCATTCAAGGAGAAGTCTGAGGAACATATGTAGGAATGGATTTTAAGGGAATGGGATAATAATGGAAGGAACATAAAATTGGATTGTGCTGAGTTTGTTGACACAGGCTTTCTGAGCAGAGATTCTTGGTTTAATATAGAAGTTCACACAGTTTGAAAAGGTGTCAAAAGTTTGTCTGAATGGCTGGCTGAAGCACTCGTCAAAAGATAGCCCACTGTTTGAGGCCAGCCTGGTCTACATACATAGTGAGTTCCAGGCCAACTAAGGCTATGTGTAAGACCTTGTCTGAATAAAGCACAAAAAAACAGCATTAAAAAAAAAAAAAAAAAGACAGCCTACTCAAAAGGAGTTGGAGATGCATGATATCCCTTGGCTTAGTGTTGATGAAGAGCTTTTAAGGCTCAGGGAAATTGTGATGCTTGAGTGGGTATGGGATCTGAAACCTAATCCTCACAGTGGGGAGGCCCCGAAGACATGCTCTTCACTAATCCTATAAAATGCAGAATACTGATAGTGATAGGGGCACCAGCAAATTTGAAAACCTTTTGCCAACTTACTTGTGCCAGATCTTAGGGTTGGAGACACCGCTACTCAGTTGGATAAATTAAATGCAGTGGGTTTAATTGGTCCCCGAGGTAGCAGGCGCCAGGCAGCAGCACTGAACTGTCATAGTTACCATAATGGACAGAATAGACAAAATAATGTTCATAACGGCCTGACTCATAGTAGTCAACACAAAAAAAGTGAGTTTTACGGTGACATGACTCATATGGACCTTTGGTACTGACTAAGTAGTCATGGTATTTCCAGGCATGGGATAGATAAGAGACCTACTGTGTTTCTGTTTGACCTGTATAAGAAGGAAAACTCTTAAACAAATGAAAGAAGGGCTCCTGGACCATGGCGAAAGAGAATCTTGACCTGTAAATCAATTTCTAGACTTGAGCCAGTTGCAGACCCAGAACCCCTTGAATGAAGGGACAGTCAGGCTCCCCTGAGGAAGGACCTTAATAAACTACCTAAGAGCTTCTGTTAGCTTTTTCCCCAGTTGGTCCCCAAGCAGGACCGATGACCTTTTAAAGGGTAATCATATGCTGGGGGAAAGGAAAAAAAAAATCAGACTTTACTGGATACTGGTTCTGAACTGATGCTGATTGTGGGGATCCCAAGAAACTCTGTGGTCCTCCAGTTAAAGCAAGGGCTTATGAAGGTCAGGCTGATGAGTTTTGGCTGAAGTCTGACTCACAGTAGGTCTACTGTGTCCCCATGGTCATCCTGTGGTTATCTCCCCAGCCCCTGAATGTTGGAATAGGCCATGTTGGAAGAAGGGACACATGGGGAGGAAGAGTTGAGAAGAAGAGATAAAGATTGAATATGATCAGAATGTATTATATGCATATGTGAAATGGCCAAAAAACTAAAACTTAAGTGTCTTAAATAATGAATAGTAAACAAGTGTACTCTCTGTCCTTTGGTTACAAAACACTCTTAAGACAATTGGTGAAATGGGAGGAATGAGATACAGAGCCTCTCATGACCCTATTCTTTGGGTCTAGACCTTGGCTCTGGAGAAAAAAATGCTGGCGGCTGGAACAGAATGATGTCAGTGAACATGGAAGAAGGACACTGATTGCAAAGACAATGAGGAGTCAGACGAGTAGAATGGGATGGCTGTAAAAGTTTCCAGAGAAAGAGCTCATCTATGGTTCCAGCTTCACTATTCCCTGTGAGAGAGTAGCTCAGAGGGGAGATCCCTGATTCTGTCTTAGACCGGGTGTATGGAAGATCTGACTGGATCACCAGAGAAAAGATATTCCTTCTGGGGACAATAAGCTCTCTTCTAGAGCTCTGTGTAATGGCTTCAGCCCTACACCAAGGCAGTGTGCATCTCTGTTAATGCCCCAGAACCTCTCAGCTTCTATTCCTTGAGTTCTCCAGAAAGTTCTAGTAATTCATATTGGTTTGACTGCTGTCATAAAGACTTGCAACAGAGGATCAGCTTAAGCTCAGGGAGGCAGGACCCCCGCCTCTTCCCTTTGCATCGCCAAAGCTCTCACCATTAAAGTTGCTTAGAAGAACAGGGAATATGGCTCAGGGGACAGAAAATATGGCTCGGGTTGAAGAATGCCTGCCAACACACACAAAAACCCTAGATTTGATCCTCAGGACAGCATAAGCCAGGAACACTGGTACATCCTGTAATCCTAGCACAGGAGAGAGAGAGATGCAGGAGGATCAGAATTCAAGGTCATCCTAGGCTACATAACAACTTTAAGGCTGGCCTGAATCTCTGTCTCACAAAAATGTGAAATGGATGCAAACATGCATATTCCTCAAGCCACTCCTGGGCTTTTCATCCCACAGAGTTTGACCCCTGGAGGAGTCACAAGAGCCAGTCTGTCACCTAGAAATAACAGAAATATGAACAAGTCCTGAGCCCTGCCTTCCCAGGCAACACACAGCTCTGAAGAATTGGCTCACACTCAACAGTCAGCAGCTGCCCTCTCGGCCTTTCTAAGGGAACAACAGGAAAATCCTTCTGTGAAAGGGAGCTTTTACAATGCCAGTGGAAAGTATTCCAAAAAGTCATGAGCATAATAAAAATCTCTGTGGGTCATTCAGAAAATACCTCTTATTCAAACATTAGTCTTGCTCTTGGGAATCGTCCATTTTTTTTCCTGGTCTTGGATGGTGTAAAAACGTTGGTGGGCTCCAGATGGATGCTGACTCGGTGCCCACAAATGGATTTCCCCAAAGGCTCTGCACAGTTGGTTTTCTTTCAGCTTTTCTTAATTTTCATTTATTTTTCTTCCATCCTCACCTTGGCATTGGGCCAAGGCTTTGGGGTTGAATACATTTCAATCCCATTACCGATAAGTAGAGAAAGCCAGCCTACCTCGAAGTCATATCACATAATAAAGATTTCTCAGATGAGGGGATTATAGGTCATCAATATTCCCCAATTCTCATTTGCCCATAAATCCATCCAAACATCAGCACACCAAATCCCCGGACAAGCTTTGTTCAACTCCAGGGTGCCTCCAATTTTCTTGAGGACTCTTTCAAAGTTCTCGAAAATTTCTTGAGACAAATTGAATTGTCATTCAGTGCACAATTAAAAATAAATACATATCACACAAGATTTTGAAGCAAGGTTTCTGAACCTGGGGTTTTTAGGTCTATGAATTAAAAAGTGAACTATTTGTACTTGAGCAAAACATTACATCATTTTTCCCATGAATCTCTGACTGAAGTGTAGCACTTTCTCCATTATGAATGTAGGCAACAAACCACAATAGCAGCAATAGGATCTCGAATTTTCACTAATAAAATCCATTGATATTTTTAGTCACCTAACGATTGCTACATGTATCAAATGTTGTTAAATATTTATGCTCAATGTTGCTCTGAAATCACAGTAATTATTAAACCCTCTGCTAGCTTGAGATTTAAAATGTCAGTAAATATATACATTTATTATGACATTACAAAATATTTCTTAGCTTTTGGATAGCTATGTTTCAATATAATTATTTCCTTTGGAATTCCTCCTATTTTTATTGGTGTATATTTGTTGTTAATGGACTGGGCTTTATACGGGTTTTACAGTGGGCATATATTCCTGTACATTATTTGTTATATATTTTAAAACTTTATACTGAGTAGAAGTGAGCCATGCAAAGCTGATAATTGTAGGGGGTCCACATAGAATAAAAACATATGAATCCTGCTTTGGAGGGGAAGAAATGTAGTACAGGATGGAAGAAATATAACAGGTTAACAGTCTATGCCTGAGCCATTCTATTCTGAACTTAGTGAGGCCAAGAAGTGTCTGAAGTTAAACAAGAATCCACCCATCCCTAAAACCAACACTTCTTAAACTACCGCTATCACTCCCAGAGTGAAGTCTAATGTTTATTCCTGGATCCAGGAAGGGGACCTCTAAGTCTTTGAAACTCCCTATATGATGGGATTGTCTTTGGGTGTTCATTGTGGCTCTTCTGACCACTTCTGATGATTTGTGGTCACAGGGTAGAGATTGTGGGTAACCACCCATGTTAATGCAATGCTGCCCCAGTTAAAATTCCTAATACCAAAGCCAGGTGAGTTTCCTGTTGGGATTACTCCATAGGCAGCATGCCCTGAGGATGTGGTCTCAGCATATGATACTTTTCTAGGTTCTACCTAGGCTAAATCCTGAACTTAGGTTACCTAGTAGCTTGAGCTTTCCTGATGTTTGTCCAACTCTTGGACTTGGGAGCAGACACCTGGTACTGAGGTACCTGCTGCTTCAGTACTCCACTCCACCCACAGCCTATGTGCGAACTTTGGCTAAAAAGTTGCTGTCATTCTTGATGTCTATTTTACATAACAGTTGGAAAATATTTACTCTTGGGGTAAGAGAAAGGGTTGAGTGCTTAAGAGCACTAGCTGCTCTTCCAGAGGACCCTGGTTCAATCCTCAGCACCCGCGTGGCCGCTCACAACCATCTGAACTCCAGTCCCAAGTGATCTGTGCCTCTGTGGGCACAGGCATACATGCATGCAAAAATACCCATACACATAGAATAAAAATAAATGAAATCTCAAAACTAAAGAAGGAAAATACTCACTCTTTGCCACCTCTTTCTTTAGAAGAGTTATGCTTTTGCTGTCATTGTTGTCATTGTTGTTGTTGTCGTTGTTGTTGTTATTGTTGTTGGGGCAGGTCATATGATGCCCTATACTCCTATGATGGAGTGAGTGCTTGCCCACCTCTTGATTTGTGCTTAGCTGCATGGGTTCTCCAATGATATGCTAACAAATGAATGCAGTCAGGGGCTTGAGATGTGTTTGGGTGTTTGCCTTATTATCTAATATTCTACCAGACAACCAAGTTCAGACAACAACAGTATGTGTTCAGGACTCACACTGTGCTGACACTTTAGCTCAGAACAAAGGCCTGGAACCCAGAATGAATTCATAGGGGGAAAAAAAATCTTTAAAACAATCTACATCTGGGAACTTAGCTCAGTCACAGTCACAATTTAAAGGCCAGACTAGAGTATCTCACAGTTAACCTTCGCTTTGTGACTGAAAATTTTAGCAGTCCTTTCTTATGCAACAGAAACTGACTGAGTCACCCTTGGAGACCTATGCTTACCCCTGTTTAACTGAACTCCCTGTGCGCCTATCTGTTCTAGACCAGGACCCCAGAATCTAGCCCACATTTGAAGAACTTACACTTCTCTCTCTGCTTTCTCTGATCCCATTTTTGCTGCTTATTATTTGTGCAATGAGGGATTTAACATCTATAAATATCACTCCTTTGGGGTTGTTAGTAATGCTATATATAAATGATTATAAATGTTCTACAGCAATTCTAGACATATTAAATATGTTTAATAAATAAGTCAGCCATCCCAGAGTGGTTCTTAAGAAATGGTATAAACATCGCTCCACTGAGGGGCTGCAGAAAGAGGAAGGCCTGTGCTAGATCACCGTCCACATTTCTTACCTTTCTTCCCAGCTCTGGTGTATCTATCCTACTGTGAGCTGTCAGCTTTCACTTCCATCCCGCTAGATGAAGGCCCCTCATAGTCAGAACTGTGATCTACTGATTTGTATCCTCAGCAGGCAACATGGTATCAGAAATGGAGCATATGCCCCACAGATGTGTATTAAATGGAGCAGTCGATGCCACATCCAACACCTCCACCCCTCAGATCTAAGATCAGCCATTGCCCCAATTCTGTAACAGCAGGAATGACTACCTTTTCAGGGAGGGGCAAGTTATAGTAGCAGTAAAAGCCAGATAATTAAAACTCCTCTGGCAAAAAATAAATAAATAAATAAAATAAAATCTCTGGCATGGATGGAAACAAAAATCTAATATTCCAATGGAGACAAAAATCTAATATTCCAATTGAGTGAGTCAAACATCTGGCAAAGAGACTGCCCCTAAGAAGGTGGGACCACCCCTAAGAAAGCAGGCTCTCCATAGCAATAAAAGGCTGCTTTCTTTAATGAGATACTGTACGTTCCCTTCACAGAATCCCCCTTCTCTCCCACCTCCTATCCCCGGTGAATTCCTGTGAGCATCCTGAGATTTGGCTGGGTCTGCTCTCCTTCCTGAGGCCTGAATCTGATAGGAGCAGCTCTTTGTTTTCCTTTTCTCTGTCACTTTCTTTCAGATTCTTCCAGAACCTAAAATGTAATTTTCCTTTTTTTTTTTTTTTTGGTTTTTTGAGACAGGGTTTCTCTGTGTAGTCCTGGCTGTCCTGGAACTCACTCTGTAGACCAGGCTGGCCTCGAACTCAGAAATCTGCCTGTCTCTGCCTCCCAAGTGATGGGATTAAAGGCGTGCGCCACCACCGCCCAGCTGATGTGACTTTTCTAATGCTTTGGGCTTCCTAGCACTTTCTCTAAAGCCTCCTTCCCCATCATGTGCCTGGCCTCCATGTCAGCTTAAATAGCATTCTCTCTCTCTCTCTCTCTCTCTCTCTCTCTCTCTCTCTCTCTCTCTCTCCTCTATTTTCTTCCTCCAGGAAGCTACTGAGATCTACAGCTTTCCTACCTGAGTATGGGGAGTTTCTTTTAAACTCTAATAAAATTGCCCTTGAATTTTAAAATTAAAAATAAAAATGGATGACTTGATCAACCATCCATTGACTAAGTGAATCAAAAAAGGAGAAAGGGAGCAAGAGAAGGGAAGAAGCAAGGACATAGAAGACGTGGGTGGGGAATCAGGCAGACAGGGGAGAGATGAGGACCTCTCTACCCTTGGAAGGATCAGAAGGATGGTGGTTTGCTGATGGGTGAATGAAGGCCTGCATCATTAAAAATGTCCACCTAACTCACGCTTGCTTCCTGTTCAATCCCCTCTGGTTCTCATTCATTTCTCTCCTTTCATAATCAACTTCAGGGTTTATTTTAAGTGTCCCTTGGAACAAATATCAAAGCCCAAATTGGTGTGCGAGGGTTTCTCACATTCTAATTATGGGGCACACTTCTGAGTGACGTAGAAGCTGAGAGGAGCTGAAGAAAGCCCGCGCTGCTGAAAGAAAATGAGATACATGACATTTGGAAAAAGAAGCCAATTTTCTTTAACTGAAACTGTTGCCTCTGTAACCCATATTATAAATCCAATAAATTCACATAATGCTACAGAAAATCTCTCACGAGAGAGGAGGGAAAGGGGGGAGAGAAAAATACAAGAGAGTCCTTACATCCCTTTTTAAAGCCGCCTTTCCCTTTATCAAAACAAATTGCTTTGATCCCTGGGATGCTTATCAAGTCTCGGAGTGTATGGATTCGAATACAGATTCTACTGATCCCAAGTGGAGTTGACTTTGAAAGTCATAGATTCAACCCTTCCCTCTCTGAGACAGAGACGGTAATGTCTACGTCACAGCTGTCAACAGAACCAGACAGCACACAGAAGGCTCTTAGGAATATGCCAGACACACGGTACATACATGACACATATGAGCAGTTACTGCTACGATTCAGATTAGTCCACGTGTGCTCGCCGGGCACAGAGAACAGTACCAGGATCTGAGTGATGTAAGGGTTGCAAATAGACCCAGCACTGCTCTGAACACTCCCATTCTCCTTCACTGCCTCAGCCATTAACAATATCCACTCTCATCACCTCCAGTAATCCTGACCAGGACTTTTCTCAAGTCCAACAGCATGCAACCCAAATATAGGTATGGGTCAGCTTCCATGTAATTTTTTATTCAATTTACTTCTCCCCTTCTGGTCCCCCTTCACACAATCCCTCCCTCATTCCCACTTTCCTTCTCCTCTAAGAGCATGGAGCCCCCACCCCCAAACCCTCTTCCTGGCACATCCAGTCTCTGCGGGGCTAGGCACATCCTCTCCCACTGAGGCCAACCAAGACAGCCCAAATAGAAGAACATACCCCACAGACAGGTAGAAATTTGGGGATAGTTCCAGCTCCACTTGTTGGGGGACCCACATGAAGACCAAGCTGCACATCTGCTACATATGTGTGGAGAGGGCTAGGCTCACTCTTTTGTTGGTGACTCGGTCTCTGGGAGCCCTCAAGGGTTCATGTTATTTGACTCTTTTGGTCTTCCTGTGGAGTTCCTATCCCCTACAGGGCCCTCAATCCTTCCCCCAAACCCTTCCATAAGAATTCCTGAGCTCCACCTAATGTTTGGCTATGGGTCTCTGTATCTGTTTCAGTCAGTTGCTGGACTGTGGATTCTCTCAGAAGACAGTTATATTTCTTGTCTGCAAGCATAACTGAGTATCATTCATAATGTCAGGGATTGGTGCTTGCCCATGGGGTGGGACTCTAGATGGGAAAGCCCCAGCTGCCAAGCCTGGGTTTAACCCAGGAGCATACATGGTGGCATGAGAAAGTTGATTCCCTCAGGTTTTCCTCTGTCCTAGGAAGAAAGGAAGAAAGGAAGAAAGGAAGAAAGAAAGAAAGAAAGAAAGAAAGAAAGAAAGAAAGAAAGAAAGAAAGAGTTTTTAAAGAAACTGCTCAGTAATTAAGAAATAAACTAGGACTGTGGGAGATAGATGACTTATCTGGTAAGGTACATAGTGCACAAGCATGAGAGCCTGAGTTTGGATCTCATGGACCCACATGAAAAGCCAACATTGGCCATCTGTAACCCTAATGTTGTGGTAAGGAGTGGGAGGGCATGGCAATGGCACATACTCAGAGCTTACAGATGAGCTCTGTAGGCATTCCAGGGGCCCAAGGTTCAATGAAAGATGCTGTTCTCAAAAGAAAACATGAAAAGACTGGACACAGAGGGAGCAGCCTTTAAGCCCAGCATTTGGAAGACTGGAGGCCACAGTGGGCAGATACCTGGGAGTACAGCACATGCACCTTGAAGTCTCTGGGAGTTCCAGGCCAGAAACCAAAAAATATAAGGTGAGAAACAATAGTGGAAAATACCCAACAATAATCTCTCTCTCTCTCTCTCTCTCTCTCTCTCTCTCTCTCTCTCTCTCTCTCTCTCATACACACACACACGTACACGCACACACACATGTGCACACACATACATACATGCACAAATGTGCAAACACTTATCTGCTATACACATGTATGCACAGACAATAGACACACTAAACAGAGAAAGAAGAAATATAAAATATACAGTCTGGGTTAGGGATATCACCAGTGGTAACATACTTAAAAGTTCAAAGTACCTTGTTTGGGCCCTGGTACCAGAATAAAATAAAGAGTCCATGACTCTTTCTCTGACTTACAATTCCCTGTCTTTATGATCATGCAAAAATGATATACATTCTGTAGAGACTGTATTGTAGAGTTTGACACTTTGCCTTTTCCTGGGCCAGCCATGTACAGTTTAATTTTCTCTCTCCATTCTGGGCAATGTCTGCAACACTCAGCTCCTCATCAGCTCTGCAAGGAGGGAAACAAACCCTGACTCCAGAGCGTGCTGTGAGGCTAAGCAAGAGTGCCCAGCAGGCCTGGTTATTAAATGCATTTTCAACCTATGATATTTTCAACATAATGATGGGTTTATCAGAATGCAGTCCCAGCATTGGTCAGGGAGAATCTGTACTTCAAATATTTACTCACTCCCTCAAAGAAAGAAGCATGTTCCTAATACCCACAGTCAGCTTTCTATATTCTGCATGTGTCATTTACCCAACACTCTCTCTGTGTTTCAACCTCTCCTGAGGCTTCCTATTCCTTTCCCATCCACATAGCTCCATATTAATGTTTCACTCCATAGATCAAGTCAACCTTTGGACATCCTTGGTGTTTTCTTTCCACCTCACATATTAACTAGATTTTACAAAACAAAAGACCGGCTAAAAGGAAGTCTAGCATGCAAAAGAAAAGACCAAGACTGTAGGTTGGAAGTCCAAGGACTATTTGGGGCAGGTTGACTCATCTCCAGTGAAGACTGGCAATGCAAGGATGTGTCTCCTCACAGGCTGAGTGATAAGTGGCCTGGCAGGAAGAGACTCAGCCTCTCAAACTATAAGTCATTCCTCAACAGTCTCACAACTGAATAGGGAGGGGTGTGAAAATGTTGCAACAGTCAAAGATGTCTGAATATGCAATGACCAAGACTTAATTCAAATGAAGGATACACAAACCAGAGGGCTTTCCAGCAGGGCTTCTGTGTTGCTCAGTGCAATTACATTGCTGTCTTGCCTCTGAATACATGTGAGCATTGTACTCACACTCAGTGTGAAGGCTTAGCACCGTGCACACACTCAGTCTGCACAATGTCAGTCAACATGAGTTGAAACACTTTGGCTCAGATTTGAGATGCTTCTCCATACCCCTACCACCACCATAGCCCCTTCACCAAAAAGTCACAGCCTAGACAGGAATTCAAAGAGAATGCTTCAGAATTGTGATAAGGATGCTGAAGTGTAGCTCTCCACAACTGATGGCTTCTGGTGGGGGTGCAGGTAGAGAAGGACTCAGTTTTCTTTAGGGGTTGGATGCTGGGAGTTTGACCATGCTCCAGTGACTCTATGGGCAACACACATTGAACTTATTGGTGGTGTCCCCTCCTCCTCTTCCTCTTCCTCTTCCTCTTCCTCTTCCTCCTCCTCCTCTTCTTCTTCCTCCTCCTCCTCTTCCTCCTCCTCCTCTTCTTCTTCTTCCTCCTTCTCTTCCTCCTCCTCCTCCTCCTCCTCCTTCTCCTCCTCCTCCTTCTCTTCCTCCTCCTCCTCCTTTTCCTCCTCCTCCTTCTCCTCCTCCTCCTCCTCTTCCTCTTCCTCCTTCTCTTCCTCCTCCTCCTTTTCCTCCTCCTCCTTCTCTTCCTCCTCCTCCTTTTCCTCCTCCTCCTTCTCCTCCTCCTCCTCCTCCTCTTCCTTCTCTTCTTCTTCTTCTTCTTCTTCTTCTTCTTCTTCTTCTTCTTCTTCTTCTTCTTCTTCTCCTTCCTCCTCCTCTTCCTCCTCCTCCTCCTCCTCCTTCTTCTTTTTCTTCTCCTCTTTCTCTTCCTTCTCCTTCTCTTTCTTCTTCTTTTTGGGGTTGGGGAGGTCACAACCATGATGTGTCCCTTGGAGAACTGGGAAGTGAGTGTGACTGTTGTTCGTGATACGAAATTCCCAAGTAATCAATAAAACTATTATGAAAAAAAACAGAATTGCAGCATTCTTACTATGAGTACAAAGTTTCTCTGACTATTCAACTTAATGAAAAGCAAAAACTCCATATTTTCCTAACGTTACTCCTCACTATGTATCAAGGTATTATAGCTTAGGTTGTGCTATCAGAATATTGGGTTTTAAAACTGCTAATTTGAGGCAGTACGTTTTTTTAACTGTCCAATGTGTTAGCCCCTGCAGTGTACTCAACAAACTGATTTTCTTCCTTTTAAAAAAAGCTATTTGACCTCAGATGGATATGACCAGAGAAAAACATCTCCATGATATATTATAGTCAAGATGTCAAAATGACAAAGTAAAGAAATGATGTTAAAAGTTACAGGAAGAAACACCAGTTCACCTACAAGAACAGAAGCCTGAGAACAGCATCAGGTCATTCATTATCACCCTTCAAATCCAGGAAAGCATAGAAGGGAGGATATGTGTCAGCCTCTGAAGCTAAATAAGTACTAACCAAGATTACTACATCGAGTCAAGCTATATTTTAACATGGACAAAGAAATAGGAACATTTCACGATAAGCACGCAGTGAGAAGGTTCATAACCACCAAGCCAATACTACAGAAGATGCCTATAGGAATGCTATACACAGAGGAGGGAGAAAGAAGATCAGGAGAGCACAGAAAAGAACTGATTTTTGTGAGAGCAATGGATAAATGAAGGAGAGTTGGGAATAGATCCATCATGTCTGACAGGGAATGGATTCATCGTGTCTAACACAGTAGACCAGATATGATACTAACAGGGGAGAAAGAAAATTCAAAAAATGATTATACAACTAACCAGAAAAAAATGAAAGAACTCACAAGAATTAGTAAACACATACCAATGATAACCTTAAATGCAAATATCTCCAACTCACCAATACAGGTATGTAAACTGGATGAACAGATGAATGTATGAGTGGATGAATTAGATCTAACTATCTGCTGACTTTAAAAAAGAGTGTGACAGGTAAAAACAAACTAAGAGTCAAAATATGAAAGGTAATCTATCCAATAAACACATACCAATATGTGTATGTGCAGCTGTTTTGATATCTGATGATGTAGACATCAGATAAAAATTAGGAGATAACTAAAGCAGCTACATCCTAACAAAAGGAACACGGGACATCTGTTGTGTGTAAGAGAGAGAATCAGAGAGACAGAGAAAGAAAAATATACAGAGTGGAAAGAAGGGAAGGGTGGATCTGGGAGGAGCTGAGGTGGAAGTGGATATAGTCAAAATATACTGCACAAATTTTTCTAAGAATTAATAAAATATATCAGTTTAAGAAGGAGGTATAACAATTATAAATACATGCTTTGAAATTTGGTGCTTTAAATTGTATAAGAGCAAACACTATTGGACATGAAAGGTTAAATCAGGATTGATAGAATAAGAGAATGTGGTTTGAATAATCCACTTTCATCTTTAGATAAGCCATCCAAACTACAAATTAACAAAACCAGTATTGTACTAAACCAAAGATCAAATGGACTCAACAGGACTCAACTGGTTATACAAAACAGTCTATCGTAGAGAAACAGAATACATGTTCTTCTCAGCAGTCCATGGCTCTTCTCTAGAATAGACCATACTTCAGGCTACCCATTAGGTCTTCCCAAATACAAAAAATAATAATAATAATTTTCAGTATCTTATCAAATAATAGAATAAATCTAGGAACCAACAACAAGAGAAACCATAAGCATAGATGGAGAGTGAACGCCACCCTCTGGAATAACCAAGAAGTCATTGAAAGATGCAGAAAGGAAACTTCAAATTTTCTAGAATGAAATGAGAATAAAACTCAGCAGAACCTGTGGGACATGGATCAAGCTAGGTGTAAGAGGAAAGCATATGACTCAAGTAAACAAACTAATGGATCCTAGAAAAACAAGAATCCAGACCCCGAAACAGCAGAAATGTCTGCAGTTGAGATAGTCCGTAGAGCTAATCAAGCAAGACTGGGATCTTCACAAAAATAAATAAGATCAGCAAACTCCCAGCCAAACTAGTCAAAAAAAGAGTGTGGGGGGTGTGGAACACATTAATAAAATTAGAAGTGAAAGGGGCAAGTTAGTATAGATTTCAGTGAAATACAGAGAATTACTGGGGAATGTTGAAAACTTACATTCAAGAAGTTTGGGAAAGAATATAGAAGGAATGAATAGATTATAGAACACATCTAAACTTAAATCACACACATACTAAACTTAAACCAAGAGTCTTAGAAAATAGCTCAATGGGTAAAACACCTGCCAAGAAAGCATAATGACCAGAGTTCATATCCCTGAAACCTACAAATAAGCCAGGCAGCCTGACTGTAATGCCAGCACTGGGAAGGCAAAGACAGGAAATGGCAGAACACGCTGGCCAGCCATACTAGCTGAAGTGGGAGCTCTAGGTTCAATTGAGAGACCCTGCCTCGATGAATAAGACAGAGAGCAATCAAGGACACCAACACCAATTCCATGCCTCATTCATACATGTACATATGTACCCACACATGCAAATAAGCATGTACAAATTACACACACATATACAGCCACAAAAATTAAAATTAAGAAGACATAAACAACCTATACAGATTCATAACAGCAAGACAGAAGCAGTGATTTAAAAAAAAAAAAAAAAAGCCTCCCATCATGGAAAAGCACAGGACCAGGCGGATCCATTGTCAAGTCTACCAAACCTTCAAAGAAGAGCTAACAAACTCTTCTATGAACTAGAAAGAACACTACTAAACTTATTATATAAAGTCAACTTTGCACAAGTAGATGAGAACACAAAAAAAAAAACTACAGACCCATTTCTCTGATGAGCAGAAACACAAAAATCACCAAGAACACTTAAGAACACATTAAGAAAATTATACACCATAAGCAAGTTAGTCTTATTCTAGGGATAAAAAGTTACTCAATATGCACAAATCAAGAACTGTAATTCAGCACATAAGTAGAGTTAAGGGCAGATCCACATGTTCATCTCAGTCAATGTAGAAAAGGCCTCAACATAGTTCAGCAGCCTTTTATAATAAAAAGCCTTGGGGAAAACAGAAATAGAAGAAAGATACCCCAATATGATAAAGGCAATATACATTAAATCTATAGCCATCATTACAATAAGTGAGGGACATTTCCTCTAAAATCTGGAGTAAGACAAAAGTGCCAATTCTCTCCAATCCTATTCAATATATAGTGCAGAATCTTAGCTATACATGAGAATAGATAAAAGGGTTACAAACAAGAAAAGAATAAGTCAAATTATACCTATTTGCAGACAACACAATTCTATACTTAAGACTTTAAAGACCACAGCAGAAAACCCTTAGCCCCTATAATCACTTTCAGCAAAGTAGCAGAATATGAAATCAGCATTAAAAAATGTGCGGCTGTTCTATACACCAATAATGAACCCAGAGACAGGAATCAATGAGAAAATTCCTCTCACAGTAGCTTTTTTTAATAAACATAGTCTAAATCTAACCAAGGATGTGATTATATTTCTGAAGACAATCTACAGATTCAGCAAAATCCCCGCTGAAAATTCTAATGGCATTCTTTGTAGAACTAGAAAAAGAACTAAAATTCACATTATAGCAAAAAGACAAATGCCCAAACAACTAAAGCAATTGTGGACAGAAAGAGAAATGCTGGAAACATCACAATACCTGATCTTAAATTACATTGCAGAGCTACAGTAATGTAAAGAGCGTGGTACTGTCTCAAGAGCAGATTGCAGACCAACAGAGAATGGGGAACCCAGAATACACCCACACAACTACAGTCAAATTTTTGACAAGGCTGTCAAAAACAGTCAATAAAAGATGGCCTCTTTAACAGATGGGAAAACTGGATCTCCATGTTGTCAAAGAAGGAGACTAGATTCACATTTCTCACTCTGCAAAAAAAAAAGAATGATTTAATGTAATCCAAAAAAAATTGAAATTGCTACAGGAAAACATTGATAAAACCCTGTAAGATAGATGCAGAAGCAAGGACTTTCTAAAAAGATTCCAATAGTAACAGAAATTATCCCAAAAAATTATAAATGAGATTACATGAAATTAAAAACCTTCCATATGACAAAGGAAATGATGATACCCAGAGTAAAGACACTCCTGCACAGTAGGATAAATCATCTTTGCTAACCACACAGGAGATTCGCACACAAACAGCAATTACACATTAGAAAACAAATGATCCAGTCAATAAGTGGGTTGATGAAGTGAACAGATCTCAGAAGAAGAAATACTAATGGTCAATAAGCACTTGAAACATGTTCAGCGTCCTTTGTCATCAGGGACATGCAAATTAAAAGTGCCTTGAGAATCCATGTTACCACAATCAGCGTGGCTAATGTCAAGAAAGCAGCAGCAAGCGATGCTGGTGAGGATGTGGGGGAGAGGAAGCCTTATGGATGCTGGTGAGGATGTGGGGAAGAGGAAGCCTTATGGATGCTGGTGAGGATGTGGGGAAGAGGAAGCCTTACCGCTAGTGAGAGTGTGAACTTCCACAGCCACTACAGAAGTCAGTGTGGGGGTCCCTTAAAAACCTGAAAATAGGAGGAGCACATGATTAAATTACACCACTCTCAGGTTAATGCCCAAAGGACCCACACAGCACAGAGATACATGCATGCCTATGTTTCCTGCTTCACTATCCACAATAGCTCAGAAGTGGAGCCAGCTTCGATGTCTACCCACAGCTGAATGGACAGAGAACATGATGTGTCCATATGTCATGGCATTTTATGTAGCCTTAAAAACTGAAATCATATCCAGACAAAATGGACACAGCTGAAAATCACTATGTTAAGCACAATGAGCCAGGCTGAGAAAAAATAAATACTGTATGTTTTCTCTTATAGGCAAGACTTGGGTTTAAAATTATGTATTTGTGTGCATCTATTTATATGTGTGTATAGATCTTGAGACTAAAAAGAGGATCATGGGAAGGGAGGACAAGATCTTGAGGGAGGGAAAAAAGGAAGGAGGGAGGGAAGGAGGGAGGGAGGGAGGAAGGGAGGGAGGGAGGGAGGGAGGGAGGGAGGGAGGGAGGGAGGGATATTAGAACACAAGTGCATGAAAGCAATAGGGAAGACTATATGAAAAAGAATAAGGGAACCAGCCAGAGAGACAAGAAGAGTACACAGGGGCTGGCAGTGGGGAGGAGAGATGAACATTATAACACATAAGCATGGAAATGCCATGATAAAATTATTACAATGATTATTACAATCACTCTACAGAGCTATGTGGTGTCTGAAAAGTATCCAGTACTCACTGGGGGACCAAAAGACTTCTCAAAAGAGGTCACTGGGGAACTACTATCCAAAGAAGGAGAAAGCATTACCAAATGAGCAGGAAAGAGGAAGTGAGAAGAGCATCATTATCTGAGGAAATGGTACAGACAAAAGCCCTGGGAAAACCATAGCACGCTTGAAGGACTGACTGACAGGGCAGCAGAGGCCAGCGGCAGCTTGGAGAAAGAGACTGTTGGTTGCTGAGTGCAGCAGAGGTCACTCTTTGATGGTCAGAGAAAGAATTTATTTGTACACCAGAATCATCATCAACTGACGTGGCAAAGTTGTTACTGTCACTGTTAAGGTAAAAACTGGTGCCAGGCGTGGTACACATGCCTTTAATCCTAGCACTCAAGAGGCAGAGGCAGGCAGGTCGCTGTGAGTTTGAAGCCAGCTTTGTCCACAGAGTGAGTTCCAGGTCAGGCAGAGGTATATAATGAGAACTTGTCAAAAAAAAAAAAAAAAAAAGAAAACTGGTACTTAGCCCTGTGAGTCAGAGGCTGAAGCAAGTTGGAATTAAAAAGAAATAAAAACTATCTGGTAGATATTTCCCCTCACAGTAGGGCACTATTTCAGCATGTGGGTTGGGGTAAGCAATTTCCCCCTTCCCAGTCCTTAGTTTCCCCATCTCTGCTTGATCTCTGAAGTGGCTTCCTACAGTCTGAGTCTTAAGTATGTTTTCTGGCTGAGTAACAAGGGGGAAAGTGAGTAGACTCCCAAACCGATCTTTATCTAGGGAACTGCAATTTACCAAACAAGAAAATCAAGGGGAAATTGCAAAGATGAGGAGGGATAGGCCTTTTTTAGGAACAACAACCTAATCACAAGTCACTGCTCGGGAAGAGATGTCACAAAAACCTTGATTTGCAGCTTTGGGGCGTGGTGTGCCACGGGATACAGGCAATTAACAATGTGAGATGCTTCTCTGAGGCACCGATGAATCATGGGAGGTGGTGTCAATGGGCTGGAAAAGATGCTTCACAACACGTGACCAAATTCCTAGTCTGATTCATAGAGCATTGTGGAGCGGCCCCACCAAGCCGCAGCTCGGTGATGGAAGTTACAGACCTGTTTCTCTTAGAACAGTGCTCACCCCAGACGTAAAGGGAATGAAGGAAGGGGTAGATAAATGAGTGAATGGACAGCTCCAGTGGACCCCAACAGCTCTGTTGGGACTTTTATCCTGGCATTGCCCTCTGGAGAATATTTGGCTTTATCACTTACCTTCTTAGGAGGGGGTCCCCAAAAGCAGACACTGATTTGGGAGGTGCTTGAAGAAACTCCTTCCACTGCAGTATATGGAGCTTACAGACAGGAAGCTAGTATGGGTATGTTCATGAATATATGCCTACTACTAGGAAATGTAGTTTGGTGTCCCTGGCCAATTCACAGCCTCAAGCTACATGGGGTAGCTGAGGATTTGAAATATGGATGGTGAGAGATAGATAGATAGATAGATAGATAGATAGATAGATAGATAGATAGATAAAATTAACTCACTGGCTTTGAAAGATTTGATATAAAAGAAGTATAAAATCATCAGTGATTTTATATATTGAAATGATTTTTACATATGTATTCAGTAAATATATAATATTAAAATCAATATCAACTGCTCTTTACTTGTATAAAAGTGCTTATGTGTACTAGATGTGGTAACTTGCGTATATAGTGATTTAAATGAAAATAGCCACCCTAGATTCACAAATTTGAATACTTGGTCCCCAATTGATAGAACTGTTTGGAAAAGATTAGGGGGTGTGTCCTTGTTGAAGGAGGTGTGTCAGTGGGTGGGCTTTGAGGTTTCAAAAGACTCTCACCACTCTGCGCCCCTCTTCCTCTCTGCCTGCTAACTGGGGATCAATCTGTAAGATCTCAGCTGTTCCTGTTGCCATGTCTTTGCTCCAGAATCATGGACTCTACTCCTCTGGAACTGTAAGCCCCAGATTAAATGCTTTCTTTTAATAAGTCGCCTTGGTCATGGTTTTTTATCACAGCAATAGAAAACTAAGATGTCATGTTTATAATCCCAGTACCCATCCTG